>NW_023270865.1:8571772-8749906 GCF_011800145.1 Mirounga leonina | reverse complement strand
AAGAGATGGATAGAGGGATGAATGGATGGATGGATAGATAGATAGATGATAGATAGATAGATTGTCTTACCTCAGTACATACTTATAAGTACATTTTCAAGTTCTGTGCATAATTAACATGAGAAATAGCCCTAACAGTGTACAGTATACCAAAAATAGAATTATTATTTGAGTACATTTTCTAACTTGACCAGAAGCAATATAATATAATTACAGTACACTTGAAATGAAATGTTGAAGCGGGAGCACTTAAATTGGCAAAGCTATTATGTTGGACTTGGGCGATTAATCTCTGAGAGGAATGGCAAACAGATTTTTAATGAGTTTTAAATGTAGGACTAAGATTGATGGATAGTCCACACTTGGTATCAAGGCTGAGGAGTATGCAAATGCAGGGAAGAAGGGCATCCATACGAAGTCCACATGGGACAGAGGCAGTTTCTGGGTGCTTAGTTGTGTTGTCCTTTTGCTCATTTCTTTACCCTATGGCCATTTATTTGCTGTAGATCAAAGTTAAGAAACATATAGATTTGAATTGTAGCAGCTCGTATCTTTGTTGACATCTTTAATTATTTAAACAAAACACTGTACAATGTAAAAGTTACTTTCCAAGACCCAATAATAGTGTTTATTTCCCATTTATATTTGTAACTTTACTTCTTAATTTTTTTAAGCATTTTATTTATTGGAGAGAGAGAGAGAGAGCATGAGCAGGGTGGGGGAGGAGCAAAGGGAGAGGGAGAAGCAGACTCCCCACTGAGCAAGGAGCCCGATGCGGGACTCCATCCCAGGACCTTGGAATTGTCATGACCTGAGCCGACTGAGCCACCCAGGCGCCCCTACTTCTTAATTTTTTTAGTTCAGTTTTTGTGTTGATATTTTTCTCATTGTACCTATTTCAATCCAGCTTATTATTCTGAAGAAAAAAGTCAGTAGAATATTTCTTCCATAAGTGCACCTATAATATCCTAAAACTGAAGTCCAAGGTCACAAATGGTGAACAAGTGTCCACTCTCACGGCAGATGTGCAGTGAAGAGCAGGGACGCCAGGAGAGACCAAGGCCAGGACTCAAGTTGAGGAGCAATGTCTGGCAATTATGAGTGCTTTTCAATAGATCAAATCCAAAGCCAATGCCAAGAAGCCAGGCCATGCCTGAAAGATCACCCGAGTCCTCTGCCTGCGAGGTCATTGAAAGTGAGGTATAAATAACCTTGACTTTAAAATCCAAGTGTGAGCTCTCTAATCCTTAGCTCTTTGCTCTGGGCCAGGAATTATGCTCTCAAGTTTGAGTGGGCACACGCAACTTGCAAGAGTGAGTTTAGATAGATCACTGGATTATAGTGAAAAAGATGGGCGTTTGTTCATCAGCAAGGCCAAATCCCAGTGATCTTCCCTGGTGATCTCGAAACCCCCTGCTACGATCTGAGTGTTTGTGTCCCTCCTCCCCCAAATTCATATGTTGAGATTTTAACTCCCAATGTGATGGTATGAGGAGGTCAGGCCTTTGGGAGGTGATTAGTTCATGAAGGTGGAGCCTTTGTGATGGGATTAGTGCTCTTATAAGAGACCCACAGAGGTCCTTCACCGTCTCTGCCATGTGATACAATGAGACGTCTGTGACCAGGAAGAGGTTCCTCACCCAACTCCGCCGGCACCCTGATCACAGACTTCCAGCCTCCAGGACTGGGAGAAATAAATGTTGTTTATAAGCCATCCAGTCTGTGGTGTTTTGTTATAGCAGCCCAAATGGGACTAAGACACCCCCAGAGCCGGGTCACCCCCTGGCATGTCTGTCCCCCCTACCCTTATTTTTCTCTGTCACTTTTTGTTAGTTCAGTTCAGACCACAGAGCTCCATATAACCTGGGTATCAAATAACAGTGAAACAGTGCTACTAATACCGCTTTTTAATGATAAAAAATTGTATTGTGAAATTCTTAAGCTTTACCCAGAATTTACATGGGTGCTACACAGTATCTCTTAGAAGCAGTGTGTTGGTCCTTATTTCTTTCGGATCTAAAATTATTTCTTGAAAAATAATTTTCCCAAACCTTGAGTGCAAACATTTGAATTTTTTAAAATGTCACTCTATTATTTCCTTGTTTATGAGAAGCATTGGCTCAGTGATCCATTCCAGCTTTGAAATTCAGTGGTTTTATAATGCTTGCTCATTAGAGCGAGAACATGGTCAAGATGAGTTAGGTCAATCATATCAAGGGGACAGGGGTCACTGATTTCCCAGTGACCTTGACCTGTTGTCTCTGGGCTTAATTCACACCAAGGAAAAGTCAATCACAGAGTTCTTAAAGCTAGACCAGCTAGAGATACACCTCGTTCTAGTAGCTGGGAGGTTGATGAGCAATCTCTCACTCTGGGTCTTATTGGACCTCCTCCCCACCTGGCCTGTTCCTCATTCCTTGGGTCTATTTTCAGGTTTAGTCTCCATTTCCTATAGAATGGCTGGGTTGGGGCTGAAGTTGGGACTGTTGTACCTTGTGCGTTCTCTGTACATATCCAAGTGCATGTGCAGATGAGATCTGAAAATACTTCACTTATTTATCCATGTTGATCCGCTCAACACATATTTATTTAGTGACACTTTTGTTCCACATACTTCCGGAGGCATGAGATTCAGCAGTAAACAAAACAAGCAAAATCTCTGCCTTGATGAAGTTCACACCTAGTGAGGGGAGAAAGAAAATGGGGAACCATAAAAACAAAACAGAACAAGAGGGGAAAGAGTGAAGGGATGGACACCATTTTATATATAAAATAGTCAGCTGAGGTAAAATATTTGTACAGAGCCATCAGGAAGAAGGAATGAGCCGTGTCTGAGGACAAAGTACTAAGGGTAGCAAGTGCAAAGGCCCTGAGGCACTTGAAGGAGAGCAACCTGCAGGAATGGCCTGAAGAAGGGGGCAGATCCAGGAATAGGTAGAAAAATGCAGAGGAGACACCTTTGAGGGTAGAATGGTAATCAATGGGAACAGCATAGTGGAAAACGACAGAAGGTGCAGATTTGGGGTTCCTATACACAACCAAATATGTCAGTATTAAAATATGAGTGAAATGTCATATGTCAACATTCAAGTTATTCCAATGTAAATCAAATTCAGAAATTGGCTGGACAATTAAGGAAACAGATAACAAATATTAGACATAAACTCAAAGCTTTGTTCTCTGCATATTTTCCACTGAATTTCTTCATTAGGTCATCTATTTTCTATTCCTTCCTGGGGTTATCGTTTCCTGGGGTAACCCTGTGCTCTCAGTGAGGTGGGAGACCTTTAACACACTGCATGAGGAATGCCATGGTCTCACCTATGTTGGAGGCTTTCTCTGGCTGCATTTACAGAAAGGACTGTTGGCAGCAGAATGTACCAGAAGCAAGACCATTAAATCTGTTGTCAAGGAGCCCAAGAGCTCTGTCCATTCCAGTTGGGTGATCTTGTCAAAATGATGGTTAAACATTGTTTGAGAACAGTTCAGCTTCATCAAAATTCTAAGCATGAATTTTGCAATCTAAGAATAGTCACTTTATCAGATTGCTGGAGGTATTGACCATTGGACCTTTTATTACTACACAGACCCCAGGGTCTGTGCGAGGCGAAGAAAGAATGCAGGTTCTGAATTCATTTGCAGGTACTTGCAACATGATACTGGCCTAAATGTGTATGTGAAATCATATAATATTGAACTGAGATATGGCATTGACTAAATACCCTCTGGCAAGTGTATGCATAATGTCTACCAGGTAGGCTAGAAATTATGTTCAAAAGGTTTTCTTGTCATTCGTTTTGAGGTTTTAAATGAGCTATCTTGTTATATCTTTCTCCCAAGTTTGGGAATTCGCGATCTGTGGAGAAGAGGCGCTTTTTGTGTCTGGTAGAGAACTAAACGAACTATCTGGAAACATTTTCCTTTCTGAGAGCTGAGATAGTTAGCAGTGTTATGCTGACGAAGCACATGGAAGTCGGGCAGTGTTAAGTCTATCACCTTACTCGTTTTGCTCTTCTTGGCTTTTAAGAAGTGCAAGAAGGATGAATTATCTTTATCTTTAATATATTGTAATTGGTAAGGTGAAGCAGTACTTTTCCCTCGACTGCCGCCAAGTAGAATTTACCATGCTGTGGTGTTAGCACTTAAGGGACAACTTCTTTCTACATGAAGTGGAAAATTTGACACTGCCACACTGTTTATAGAGACAAGATTTAAATGGCAATCTAGGACCCTGCTTGTCCTATTTTGAAGACAGAGTTCTTTTTACCCCCAGCAGAACTGTTTTACTCAAGAGTTTAAACTTTGTAACTCTGCAACCTAGGTAGTAAAACAACAATAATGGAAACAAAACTTGAAATATTCCGGTGATCAGTGTCAAGCCCTCTGCTAAGCAGGGTCCATGTAGTTTCCTTTCATTCCCACTTTATTTATTTCTTCCTTATAACAAATCTGTGAGTGAGACTAGCACTATCATCTATCTATACTTTAGAGATGAATAAAGTGAGATGGAGTGGTTGAGGGGGTTCGTCTGCCAGTCATTTGGGTGAAGAGCTAGTTTTAGGAATTGAGGAACCCAGGGTTTTTGCATTACACGTATGAATCACTCATTCCAAATGATCTCTGCAAAATTGAAGTTTCTAGAATTGCACACTCTGGTAAATGCTTTAACGTGGTCTTCCATCTCATCGTTTTACTTTATCTTCTCCACAGTGACAATCTCAAGTCCGATCTCAGAGATTTGCGGGAGGTAAGATGAAAATAAGATAAATAAAAATTAGGAACAGGAGTATCAGCATTAAACAGCTAACTAAGCCCACTGCTTTGCAGCAGGACTTCTAAGAAATTTCAATATGTTAATGTGCTTTCTGAATCGCCAAGAGGAAAGTTGAACCTCTGGTGTTTTCCAAATGCACGCGGCCACGTCAGGGAACGCCTATGAATGTACTACAGTGCACTGGTTTTCCCCCTGGTCCCAGTCAGAGAAATGGTGAACTAGAGAGGCAGGATGTGCTCGCTTTCTCTCTGTGGTTCCTTCCCAGTCTGTTCACTTGTTTCTGCTCGGAGACTGGACCATTTCATTAAGGGGATTTCACAGTCACAGATCTGCCTGGAAGTCCCACACCAGGATGCTTGTGTGGAGATGCACTTCAGGACAACTCACCCCTGCTCATATTTTCAAGGATCATGGTGTTCCCAGTTTTCTTCTATCAGTCAGAGTCCGACAGCTATTTGGGACTTTGCTCCCACCCCTGTACATATAAACTCAATCTGTGCCTCCCTCCAGGCATCCATGTTGGGTTAAGGAATAGCTCTGAAAGGAGTTACCCAAAAGGTTTCCACAGAGATGCTCTGCCATTCTCTCAAAAGCCCACAGTCACAATTTTGAGCTTTGAAGTAAGCAAATTCTCAGGGATTTTTTTCGAGTTAAACACATTAGTGAAGACTGGAGAGAATGAAGGTCAAAAGTTGAAGGACTTAATAAGTTGCTATTTATTAAGCTCTAAATGAATGTCATACTGTTTGGCTTTTTACATGTATTAACTCATTTAATCTGAACAGCTCTTTGGGGACCATTCTCTTGCCATGATGTGAAAACTTGCCCCGCTAGTAAATTACAGAACTGGAACTGGGCCGATGTCCAGGGGCCAGATTCTAGAGCCCACGTGAGTAACACTGTGCTGTTTTGTCTCTCATCAGTTAATATGATTGTTGAGTTTCTAAAGGAGTTGGGAACATAAGGGGTCACAGTCAGAGAGATAACAGTGGACTCCAGTGGGCAGCTGAAATGGAATGGAAGCAGGCATCCCAGCACTGGAGATAGACAAGGAGCCATGTTTTTGGGTCTTGGAGTCACCTAGAATGATGACAACGATCTGGTAGGGATACTATGAAACCGTATCCTGTGCACGAACAGAAAGGCAGCCAAAAATGCCTGCATTTGGGGACTAGTTAAGCACCATCCTTAGGAGGTACAGATACATTACCTCTCCTTTACCAATGAGGAATCATTAAGCATTCCATTTCTTTTTCTTTTCTTTTTTTTTTTTTTAAAGATTTTATTTATTTATTCATGAGAGATAGAGAGAGAGAGGCAGAGGGAGAAGCAGGCTCCCTGCAGAGCGGGGAGCCCGATGCGGGACTCGATCCCAGGACCCTGGGATCATGACCTGAGCCGAAGGCAGACGCTCAACCGACTGAGCCACCCAGGTGTCCCAAGCATTCCATTTCTTAAGAAGACCGTGTGGAAAGAATGCCAACTGTGGAGCCAAGAGTCCTGGCACCACCACTCTTTCCGTGACCTTGAACAAATGTTGTCACCTCTTTTGATCTTAAACATGTGGATGATCCTACAGAGGGTGTCATGAATTAATGTGATGACATGTCAGTTGTCATGCAAATATAATGTGGTGAATTAATATTGTTTCCCCATTGTGCAGCTGATACATACAGCAATTCTGTTTCCAGAAAACCTTGTTTTGAGATAATCTGTACAAAATTGTTCCTAGACCTTTAACTCTGGATAATTTTTTGGAAAAGATGAATTGCGATAACATTTTTAAATAACAGAACATATTTGAAGCTGCCTTCCCAGGTAGTGGGGTTGAAATGTGCAAGTGTGCAACTAAGTGATTGAGATACATTTTCTCTACTCACATGGGATCTAGCTCTCTGCTGGGTCACAGCACCTGTGTCTAGCCACTGGTGTAAGATTATAATCTGGGCGGAACTCCCTGTTGCTATGAATAGAATACTCATAAAAACTTGAGGGTTTCGCTAAAACGAGTTTCTGTTAAATACCCACCACACCCTGTCTTGCACAACAAGCATGCAGAGCAAGCATGCTTTTGCATATGTGTAAAATCAACACTGTCTCCTTGATGCAGGGAGGAAAACCAAACAGAATCCCTCCCTTGGGGCACATCAAGAAGTTGCAGAACCCATTAAAATCTATTGCCCAGATGATTGAATTAGATTCTAGATGAGTGATGGTAATCAGTGTGCATTTGCCCAAGTGGGTAAAGACTGAAATGTGATTTGCAGTTTTGTAGATCCTATGCTGGGCAAAGACTCATTCATAAGAGGAGATAAGAGTTCCATTACCTTTAATTGTATTAATTTAGTAGTATTCATTCTCTTATAATATGAAAGATTCCATTTTTAATAAACAAACAAACAAACAAACTTCTCATTGCTAGTGGGGAAGTTTTATACCGACAGAATGTAAGAGCATTGTGTTGTTTCTCAGAGGTGCCTAAACAAGCAGTCTTGGTTTTGATGGAAAGCAAAATGTTAAATTCCTATTACATGTGATCACTTTAATTCTGAGAACAAACCTTCCTTGATAAGCATTAGTTACCATTACTTAAAGTAAGAAGTCATCCTTTTCCATGCCCTTCTTTTCTCTCCTGCTAGAAATGTATGATCACTTCTTGAATGACAAAATGATTGATTTTTAAACCAACACATCAAAAGCTGAAAGGCAAAAAGGAGGAAGGCGGAGGGAATGAGTCCCACAGAACTTTCTAAGCTGTCTCAGAAAAAGACTTTAAAGGTCACCTCCTGCCATTTAATTTGAAATTCCCAAGGGATGCTTAGAAATCTAAATCAAGATCAAGCTTATCGTGAGAGAGTAGGGGAATGCCAGCTCTGTGTGAGACATTGTGAGGCATATGGGGTTTAGGTAAACTGTTTTCACTAACAACGGGAGGACCCTGGTTATAACATGTGTATCCCGCGATAAGGTGAACTAGAAAAAATTAGAAGGGGGTCCAGAAAACTGTTTTTATTACTATGTCTGACAGAACAAACAAGGTTCTTTGCATGATGTTTCACCTTGGAAGCAAATAGAAAATAATACTGATTTTATCTTCCTTCTCTTCTTCCTCTCAGTAAAGCAGCTTTTATGATCCACTTGAATTCCGTATTTTAGTCCTACACTTGACCTTTTTTACTATCCATGTTTGAATCATTCCTATCTACCTTGTTTAGCTTAGACCTGGAACAAGTTCAGTACTTCCAACTTCAATGTCATGAGGCAAAATGGAAATTAAATTATTTGCCAACGTTCAGTTTCCTAATACAGATGGTCCCCAACTTAACGATGGTTCAATTTACATTTTTTTGATGGTGCGAAAGCAATACACATTCAGTAGAAAACATACTTTGAATTTTGATTTTGGATCTTTTCTCAGGCGCACGATATGCAGTCTGATCCTCTCTTGTGATGCAGCCCCCCGTCAGCCACGCAATCAGAGATCAACAATATATACACTGTTCCCACACAACCATCCCGTTTTTTCACTTTCAACAAACTGCATGAAATAGTCAACACTTTGTTATAAAATAGGCTTCCTGTTCGATGATTTTGCCCAACAGTAGACTAATGTAATTGTTCTGAGCACATTTAGGCTAGGTAGGATAGGCTAAGCTACAGTGTTCAGTAGGTTAAGTGTATTAAAACACATTTTCCTCTTCTCTTTTCAACCTACGATGGGTTTCTCAGGATGTAACCCCATCGTAAATTGAGCAAGATCTGTACTCAGAAATTTTCCATTTGTAAGAAAGAATCTGAAAGCCTACTCTTCTCAAAAAAAAGAAAAAATCAGACACACACAAACATAAAACCCATAAAACTTTCTTTGAATTTATTTTATTTTATTATGTTATATTAATCACCATACATTACATCATTAGTTTTTGATGTAGTGTTCCATGATTCATTGTTTGCATATAACACCCATAAAACTTTGTGTTCTAGATATTCTGCCACATTGTATTTTAAGAGTACATAGTATGGAGAAATCAGAAGATTTTTGATAACCAAGATCACATCTGATTTGAACATAAAGAAAACTGATTTAGAACATATAAAAGCAAAACAAAAATGCTAGTCATATTTTATTAGGTTTTTATAAGTCGAATCCTAATGTTATCTAGGAAGTGTTACAGAGAATATGGCATAACCTGTATGGGGAGGAAAAAAGTAAATAATTTGCTACTTAGCAAATTGGGGGGCACCTGGGTGGCTCAGTCGGTTAAGCATCCAGCTCTTGATTTCAGCTCAGGTCATGATCTCAGGACCATGAGATTGAGCCCCAATGTCGGGATCTGCACTGGGCATGGAGCTCGCTTAAGATTCTCTCTCTCTCCCTCTGCCTCTCTCCCCCACCTGACTTGTGTGTGTTCTCTCTCTCTAAAAATAATTAATTAATTAATTAATTAAAAAATAAATAAATGAATAAACAGTTAATTTGGCCTCTGGCTCCTTTTCCACATGTTAAAGCCTATAAAGTGTTAATGTTGATAAGGGAAATTTCTATTTATAACAGCGCTCCAGAAACCATAAAACAATCCTATTTCTATTTATTAAAGAAAGTTAGGTGTCATCCTATAGAAAATGACTTTCAAGCAGAGTAATATAAACCTAGCAGAAACCAATACAGTGGTCTTCAGAAGGAAGAGTATAAGTGTGCAGGGAGGGAAAAAAAAGGGAATTGTGTTATATCTTTACCTAATGAGAAACAAAATGCTTAAATTACACAAATGCTATTTTGAAATTATTTAAAGATTTTATTTATTTATTTGACAGAGGGAGAGAGAGAGTGTGAGAGAGAGAGGGAGAAAGAGAGAGAGCGGGAGTTGGGAGAGGGGCAGAAGGTGAGGGACAAGCAGACTCCCCGCTGAGCAGGGAGCCCAACACCAACCTCCATCCAAGGAACCTGAGATCATGACCTGAGCCAAAGTCAGATGTTTAACCAGCTGAGCCACCCAGGTGCCCCTTGAATTTGTTTTTAAGGAGGTGTTCCTTTTTGAGGGGAGGAGTAAGTATACTATGGCTGGAAATACTGGGTTATATATTCTTTCAGGGCTATCCTGGAACCAGAATAGAGCCTTGCCTGGATCGAAAACTCTTCCATTTGTCATAAATAAGTCTTGCGCTCCCTGATATTCTGAGTCTAATCTTTGTGGTTCAAACTCCATATAATTTACAATAAGCAATGACAAATTAGCCAGTAATGAAAGCCTTGCAGGTCGATGGGAAAGAAACTTCTGCAGGTCTCCGTAAACCTAGAAATGACATAGTTTCACCTTCTTCCAGTGTCCTTTCTCCAAAGAGAGCTCAAATGTTTGGCAAAACAATTGGGGCAGTTTATAGCGCTGTGAATGCTGTTGTCAATCTTGAGAAGACAGTTTTTAGTGTTGGAAATCAGCCTTTGATATTAGCTATCACAGACACCGGGACATTAACTCATGACGGTGCTGAAGGCTTATTAGTCAAGTAGTTGTGTCTGTTGGAAGTAAGAAGTGGCTTTTTTAGGAGAGAGGTACAGTGGCGAAGGCACTAGTTTTGATGTCACTGGCATCTTGTTTTAAACTACAGCTTCCTTTGTCACTTTCTAGCTCCATAGCCTTTGGCAAGTTCCGTTCAGTTCCCTAGCCTACAAAGTAGAGATGATGTCACCTGCTTTTCAGGGTAGTTGACTGAGTTCCAGTTGCATATGTAAGAGCACCTGAAACAGGCAGGAATTCATCACTGCTGGGTGCTGATGAGTAGGATACACTCATGCAAATTTTTTCTCCAGAAATTTCTTTCTTCAACGCAAAGTTGATCAATGTAATATACATATATTATGATGGAATTCAAACATGTGCAGCTCAAACAAATATATGCACATAGCCTGTGGGATTTAAACCACAAAATTCTTCAGATTTTCAGTTAAATGAGCTATGTCAAAAGAAGTTTAGGTTTCTCCTTTGAGCTTTCTTTTTTTTTCTTCCTGATATTGTATACATTACTGGATACAGGTCAACATGCTTGTTGGCGTAACAGGCTGCAGAAGATGAAAAGATAGAACAAATAGGACTTTGAATAATCTCATATCATCATGAACATCTAGATACATGTTGCTTTAAAAAAAAAAAAAGATATTGTCAGATCTTGGTATTTGTTACTGGAACCCGAAACAAAGCCTTGAAGTTTCCTTAGAGTTGAGCTGTAGAAACTGAATTTCCTGGGGGAAGGAGCAACTTTACAACAATTTCCCAGCTCCTCCCTAATTATCAGTGTTTCCAGTCACATATATATATTTTTTGGAATTCTGGAGTAAAATTATTAAAATTACATAACCTAAAATAATTGCATTTCTGAAAAACTTGAGACTCCCTGGTATTTTTAAAAGGTTAAATCCCATTAGTTTTTCTTTAGTGGGTTTTTTAGAAAAATCATAACTTAAAAAAAAAAGAAAAAGAAAAATCGTAACTTTAAAAAAAAAATTGGGGGGTATATTTTTCCAAAGCAACTCAATTTCCCTTTGTAGAGCATGAAATGCATTTCTATTTACCAATATATTCTCTTCATTAATTCAGAGACTTGAAATAAAACTGTATCAGCCGTAATAGTTGAAAGACTAGGATAAAAAAAAAAAGAGCAAATATTGAATTCCATTTCCTCTTTTTACTGATGTTCTACAGGCTGGCCTTTCATCCTGTCAATGCCAGCATTGGGTGCTTAGCCCAGAGGCATGCAATAGCTCTTATCATGCAAACATGTAACATCACTAAAATAAGCTAATCCATTATTTTTAAAGTTTCTTCCTGAAGCATGCTTAGCTTTAGAACTTACAATTATGCCTGAAATTATCCTTGTAATCACCATGGAAAGTATCACTACTGGGACAAACAACGGAGGAAAGCAATCTTTGGAATGCTGTCATTGCCAGTTGTATTTATTTGTGCATAAATAACTAAAGGATAATGCTAAGTGGAGGGATATGCCATTAGACTTATTTTTTTTTTAATGAAAGAATGTGTTATTCACGTGTATTATTTAATCTGAATAAGTCTTAATCAATTTTCTGTTTCAAATTTAAAATAGGCATATTATGGGATTTAGGCAAACATATTAGATATCTAATGTGAGCACTATATAAAAATGAGTTGGAAATGTCTTTCATAAGAAATAATACACCATTAGAATTTAGTAACTTAGTCTGATGCTATTGTAATATTACCATCCCTAAGATAATTGTGATGGAAATTTTTCAAAGAATACAAGGCCTGTATGTGTGTGTGTTTGGCGTGCACAGTGAGGGGAGAATAATTACACTGTACTGGGATGTTTCTAAAGCCCTTGATTCTAGCTATAGCTCTGCAACAATGGAGGGTGATGTTGGGAAGATATAACGCCTCTGGCCTTCAACTCTTACATTAAACGTGGCTTTTGTATTAGATGAACGACACTGCCTTTTTTGGGGGGGGCGGGAATCAGGTTAAAAGCTTATATACCTTAAAGCTCTGACTATTACACTTAAGGTAGGAATTCTAATCCAGAAATGCAGCAGTATCCTACACACAAACCTAATCTGTATCATAAAAGAGACACTGTTCCTAAAGTTAATATTTTTGTCCTTTTTTTTTAAGCTTCTATAAACCCCAGAATTGTTGCAGCAATAAAGTATTCTTTGTATTAAAGACCACTCTTATATTTTTCTTCTTATGTCTATCCTATATGACAATTTGCAGCAATGAGAATAGTCTATTAAGAGAGATGTTAGGCATTTGAAAAAAGAGTAATGGATTATTAGTATGTTTAATAAAGTAAGAGTACTTATAAATAATTGCAGAAAAATACAAAAATCCTAATGGAAAATTGTGCAAAGGACATGAACATGTAATCACCATGGAAAGAGTAAATATTTACAAGAGAAATAAAAATGGGTTCAAATTCTTAAAAATCAAAGGAACCAAAATTAAAAGAAATGTTACAGACCGAATGTTTGTGTCCCTCAAAACTTACAGATTGAAATCCTGACTCTAGTGGGATGGTACTGGGAGGTGGAGCCTTTGGGAGGTGATTAGGTCATGAAGGGGGAGCCTGCATGGATGGAATCAGTGCCCTTAAGAAAGGGACCTCAGAGCTCTTGCTTTCTCTCTACCAACTAAGGCCAACAGAGTTCCCTGTACAACCAGAACTAGATCATGCTGGCACCCCAATTTTTGATTTCCAGCCTCCAGAACTGTGAAAAATAAATTTCTATTGTTCATCCACCATCCAGCCCTTCTATTCTGTTTTAGCAGTCCAGAGCGAGACGAGAAGATATACCAGTCTTACCTACAAAATTGAGAAATACATACTTTGAAATACTCAGTGCTAGCTTGGGTGCAGTGACCCCCCATAACATTCATAAACTACAGGCAAGGAGAGAAAATTGTCTCAATTTTTCTTCTAAAAAAGTGGCGATATGTACAGCACCCTTAAAAATGGTTACAACCACTGACCATTTAATTCCGTTTACAGAAATCAATTTGAAATTGATTTATATTTTAAAAATATATAAAGCCATCCCTCCAATAAAAGGTGAGTAGTTAAAAAATCACAATGCATCCATTGATTAGAGCATTATGCAACCATTGATTTTTAATTTGATGATACCAGAAAAAATGTTGACAATGATGTTAAGGGACAGTACCACATGTCAATTATAATACACTCATGAAAAACAGGATATCTCCACTTAGGTTGTATATTAATATAATTTTATATTTATATCTTTTAGCTCTGAAACATGGTTAATTGTTATCTTATCTATAACCTTATTATTCCTAAAATTTCAACAATAACATGCGTTGATTTGTTAATCTGAAGAAAGGGCAAAGCCTGAACAGAATTCCCTCTCTAATATCGATAAATGTTTGAAGAGATTTTTTTGCCCCCCAAATATGAAAGAACTTGTCCATAAAATGGCTGCTTTGGAACATATTTTTAAGTTTGAATCAGTCTCTTTCCAGAAAGACATGTTTTGTCTTGAAGATTCGATAATACAAGGCCCTGTGAACAAGCCCGCTGTGCACTGGGTGTTAGTGGAGCAAACCGGACGGTCTGCTGGCTTCCCTTCCCTGTACTAACACACTGGATGAATAGATGTGATCATTGACAGTACGCCTCTCTCCAGGTCAGTGGTTCTGAAGAGCTCTAAATGACACCGTCGCTGGAAGCATGACTGTTCTGTTGCAGACATGACAGTGCAGTCGAACACTTTAGTCCTAGAATATTGTAGGGTCATAAGCAGAATAACGTCTTCTGTACATTTTATGATAGGACTTGCCAGTAGCACCTTTGACTGGTCCAGATGACATGTATAGTGACCCAAGGAAAGAATCTTGCCAGTGAGATTTATAAGACACGTCACAGGAATGTAAGAAGCAACTCATTTTATAGAAATGGTATTTAAGTTGAGAGAGGTGCTAAAGCCAAGAGCTGCAGAAGGCAAGGAATGTGAGCATGATGAGATGTACCATTCAGTGTAGACAAACCAGCCCTTTGTTAAGTCTGAGAAGGGATTTTCTATCACTCAGTTTTTGCTACTTCCATGAAAGGAAGTGCTCTTTTCAAATCTCTTGGAGTAAAACTTTATGTCACACTATCTAGCAACTGTAAAGATAATGAGTTCCTTGGAATGACATTATATTCAGTGGATCCAACAGAAGCTATCTTATGTTCAGTCAACATTTACTGAGTGTCAGTGTGTCAGATGGGGTGGTAGATATTGGGGATATAGCAGTGAACAGCACAGATATTATCTTTACTCAGTTCATCGAAATAAAAAGCTTCTGCACAGCAAAGGAAACAATCAACAAAACTAAAAGGCAACCTAGGGAATGGGAGAAGATATTTGCAAATGATGTATCTGATAAAGGATCCAAAATATATAAAGAACCTATAAAACTCAACACCCAAAAAATGAATAATCCAATTAAAAAATGGGCAGACAACTTGAATATTTTTCCAAAACAGATGACCAACAGACACATGAAAAGATGCTCAACATCACTGATCATCAGGGAAATACAAATCCCAGAACTACAATTGGACATCAACTCACACCTGTCAGAATGGCTAAAATCAACAACACAGCAAACAATAGGTGTTGACGAGGATGCGGAGAAAGGAGAATCCTCTTGCACTATTGGTGGGAATGCAGACTGGTGCAGCCACTCTGGAAAACAGTGTGGAGTTTCCTCAGAGAGTTAAAAATAAAACTATTGTACAATGGCCAAAGCATGGAAGCAGCCCCAAGTATCCATCAACTGATGAATGGATATAGAAGAAGTGGTATATAAATACAATGGAAAATTACTCAGCCATAAAAAAGAATGGAATCTTGCCATTTGCAACAACATGGATGGAGCTAGAGAGTTTTATGCTAAGTGAAATAAGTCAGTCAGAGAAAGACAAATATGGTCTGATTTCACTCATATGTAGAATTTGAGAAACAAAGGAGCAAAGGGAAAAAGAGAGAGAGAGAGGCAAACCAAGAAACACTCTTAACTACAGAGAACAAACTGATGGTTACCAGGGGGGATGTGCGGGGGCGGGGGGGGGGGTGATGAGTGAAATAGGTGATGGGGATTAAGGACTGTACTTGTGGTGATGAGCACTGGGTGTTGTATGGAAGCTTTGAATCACTATATTGTACACCTGAAACTAATATTACACTGTATGTTAACTAACTGGAATTTAAATAAAAACTTAAAAAAGAAACTGTCTTTACTCTTGAGGAAAGTGTATTCTAGTAAGAATTACAGTTAATAGTTACCCCAGCAATAAATAATATAATTTATTAAACATAATGTTATTAATGAAATAATATAATTTCATATAGAACCACGAAACATCTAAAAAAAGAATAATAACAATAGCACATCAGTTAGGATGCTTTCAGCTGCAAGTAACAGGGAAACCAACCCAACAAATTAATTTAATATCTCACTTTTTATTTTTTTAAAGATTTTATTTATTTATTTGAGAGAGAGAATGAGATAGAGAGAGAGAGCATGAGAGGGGGGAGGGTCAGAGAGAGAGGCAGACTCCCTGATGAGCAGGGAGCCCGACGTGGGACTCGATCCCAGGACTCCAGGATCATGACCTGAGCCGAAGGCAGTCGCTTAACCAACTGAGCCACCCAGGCGCCCAATATCTCACTTTCTTTAAGTGACCATCATGGTTGGTTGTGACTCAGTGGAGTCATTAGGGACCAGGTGATTTCAGAGTCTGCTTTTGTGTTCCCTGCTGTCTTTATCCTCTCAGTACACACCCCCCACTTCCACCCCAGAAACTCAGATGGCTTCTGGCTTCTACAAGGTTGCCTGCTATTTACCCACATTAGATGAGAGCTAAGAAGAGCTTCCTGATGAGGGCTGATCCAAATCTTGTTGGCATCACAATGGCCAATAACAATGTGGTTTTTGGCTGGAATGCTACAGCCACATGAGTTCATTGACAAAGCCTAAAGATGCTGAATTCTTCTTTGAATTCACTATTTATTTGAAACAGTTGATCAGTTAATTTGCTTTCAAATACAGGGACAATGAAATGCTCATGAGACAAAAGCTTAGGTTTCTCTCATAAGTAATCATATTATATCTGTAAATAACCTTAAAATAAACAAATGTATTTTTATAACAACATCAAAAACATTTATTTGACTTCACCATAAGCAGTAACAACGAATCGTTTGTGTTTTGATTAGAATTAACTTTCGATGAAAAGTTTATATACCTAGACAATTGTGTCTTTCTTTTTCATTCTTTGGGATTTATTAGCATCAGAACCCAAGTTCTAGGATTAAAAATTATGTTTTAGGCAAGATAAAGGTGTTTTCTACCTTTCAGTGATGTGTTAGTATATGAAGTAAGAATTTAAAAATATTAAATTAGATTCTTTTACTTGCATTTTTATAGTACTACTTGTATCACTACTTAATTCTTTTACTTAACAAAAACAAAAACAAAGCAAAATTAAACACACTAATAAAATGCTAACAAACCAGTCAAACCTAACCTCTCTGAAGAGATTGAAATATCATAATATGGTCTTACTTTTTTTTTTCTTGGCTCATGGTTGAGGATGGATGTAGCCCATCTGTTGCCTACTGATTTTTAAAAAATATTAACTAAATTTTAATATAATTTTAACTTACAATTTAATAAACTTCACACATAAATTCATAAACTGAGTGTTCAAACTGATGGTGTTCTAGATCCCATGTCAACCATTATTAGAGTTCTGCATTATTGTTAGTCATTATAAATCGTTTGGTATAAACAATTTTAGCAGTAGTAACAATTGAACAGCATGGCTTATCTTTGAATGTGCACAGTTAGGATAAGTTTACTATTTTGTGATTCCACACAGGTACTAATCCATCACCTTTTTTAAAGATTTATTTTTATTTATTTGAGAGAGAGAAAGAACGAGCAAGCGAGCGCACACAGTAGGGGAAGGGGCAAAGAGAGAGGGAAAGAAAATCTCAAGCAGACTCCCCGCTGAGCACAGAACCCAAAGCAGGGCTGGATCTCACCACCCTGGGATCATGACCTGAGCTGAAATCAAGAGTTGGAAGCTTAACCAACTGAGCCGCCCAGGCACCCCTCCATCACCTTTCATACACCACCATTAAGAAGATTCTGCCTCCTTCCCTGGCTTCATTGTCAGGAAAATGGAATATGATACAATTGTGTATATTGGACCCTCTCTAAGCGGCTTACGTAGTTAATATAAATAACTAATACATCAGAGAGTCAAGATTCCTGGAATGCTGTCACAAGCAATTTTATTTTGTTCTCACTGTCCCTTTAAAATGTATTCAGTGGGAGAACTCTTTCCTTGGCCCCAGTTTTTCAGACAACCCTTGTCAGCCAAGTGGCTGGTGAAAATATCAGTGCACTTCTGTTTGGGTTGATAGCAGCCACCAGCCAGTGACAGGCCCCCCGACACCTCCCCTGTAACCTCCCCTTCTTTCTGGCGCAGCAGTGAGAAGGCACGACACAGAGCCCCAGGGCCCCGCTCCGACACTGACAGTGCTTGTTCCCAGTGACTGGCGCCCACGCCGTACTGGTGGCTAACTTTTTTAAGTATTTGGGTAATAAATGTTTTTAAAGTTACTTTAATTTTTAAAACATAGTCTCATTTGATACTTGTAATGTCGACTCTCATAGTAGTCAAAACTTCATTCACAATTATAGCTATTTGCTCTCCTTCTAGGCAAGGTGTCCTGTAGGAAAGGTTTTCTCCTGGTTGCCTGGGACGGGAGTTACGGAGCCCTGCAGACGTGCGTGCAGCTAGGTAGGGGAACAGGGAGGAAGGGACACCGAGGAGCTGAGAAATGCCGGAAGGTCTCACACACCTGGTTCCCCGGCATCAGCAGCCAGCACCGCCACTGCGCTTGCAGTTCCCTTGGGGCAGGCAGTGCTCTCCTGCGACCTTCCTCCTCTCTCTGTGGAGGGCTGCCTGTCACGATGCCTCTCCTCCCTGACTCACTCTCTTATAACCCACATCAGGCCCAAGGAATCCACATCCTTTCCCAGCCAGCCCTGAAGTACAGCTCAACTCCTATGCAGTCACCTCTCCTTCAGACCATCAGTCAGCAGACAGGCAGCCTACCTCTTGCCTTGCTTACCCTCGAATAGTCTCCGCAGGCTTGAGGCATGCAGAAGGACTTCCAGAAGGACTCTGAGCATGGCAAGTCATATACTGGCTCATAAAGCCTCTTCCCGTAGCAAACAACACCCCCACCCCATGCCATTGGCCAAACAATGTTACATGACTGATCTTAACCCTGCTGGGTATGAAATCCCAATCCTCCCATGTGCCTGAGAGAAGGACTGGAATACTTGCTAGCGTCGTAATGATTGCAAGTCACAGAACTGGGTCCATTCAAAATTTGCATCAAAGTTTGTTCCCCACTTTGGTATGTGATCCCTGCCATCTTATGTCTGTGCCCAAATGTCCATGTAAATACTGCTACATTTACATTTAATTGTTGAAAACTGCATTTCAAACTGACGTTTCATTTCAGAAAATTGGTTTTCTAGTTTTTATTTATACAATTTACTGCCTAATAAATAATCTAGGTGTGTTGTAGAATACTCACTTTCTGGTTTTCAATTCTGTCTTCCAGCACTTCTGCCTTACCAACCCTGTTTGATTACTTTGCCAAAATCCTCTCCCCTGACCTCAAGGGCCCCCATAAGTGGGCCTTTACTAATATTGTGGGGGTTTTTTTCTGTTGGTTCACCGGGGTTCGTTCCTATTAATTGGTTATCTTCAGCATAGCGATGTTAGGAATGGGTGAAGAAAAGCAAACAGCCTGTGTGGCAAAGCCAGGCCCTCTGTCCCGGCTAAGTCACCTAGAAGAAGCCTCTTTGGGACCCCAGTACTCTCACAGATGGAAGGAGAGTCAGCCTGCCATTTAGTTTCTATTATGGGTTCAGTCATGTCCCCCCCAAAAGATATGTTGAAGTCCTAACCCCCAGAAACTGTGTGTCACCTTATTTGGAAATAGGATCCTTGCAGATGTAATCAAGTTAGGATGAGGTCATACTCCAAGAGGGCAGGCCATAATCCAACATGCCTGATGTGTTTATGCAAAGAGGGACATTTGGACACAGACACGCAGAAGAAAGTGCTGTGTGGTGATGGGAAGCAGAGATTGGAGTGATGCCTCACTAAGCCAAAGAGTGCCAAGGATCGCCAGCAACCACCAGAAATTAGAGGAGAAAAGATAGGATCCCCCTCTAGAGTCTTAAGAGAGAGACTGGTCCTTCTGATACCCTGACTTCAGACTTCTAACCTCCAGAACGCTGAGAAAATACATTTCTATTGCTATAAGCCACGCAGTTTGTGATACTTTGTTACATCAGCCCAAGGAAACACTTCCCTCTTAGCTTTATGGGGCAAACAAACCCTCACACTCACTCGAGAGTTGAAGGTGCTTCTTGACCCTGAGCACATCCCTGCTGGGCAGTTCTTCACACTGTTCACACACACACACACACCCATCCCTGCCCCTGAGTACCAGCACTGTCCACCAGACCTCAGGGCAGATCAAGGCTTTGCCCATGCTTTGCTCTCCCCAAGTCCCAGAGGATAAGAGCAAGGGCCCTACAAGCTATCACATTCCCAGAGCTGGTCAATTACTTGTAACTACTACTCCAGAAACATGGACTGGCCCCATCTTACACTTCTTATTTCCTCATTGCTCTCGGCAGACACTGGTGCTTTGGTGCAGCTGAATTTAGTATGTGCTGAGCATTTCACTGAGCAGTGGTTCAGAGAATTGCTTTGTCATATGAGGATCCACAGTTCTCTCCTGTTTGTTTGCTTGAGTCATTTAAGGCAATTGTGGGGAAAATCATATTTTTCTTGAACATTTTTCAGTGTATATAGTTCTGAAGGAGAGAAAAATGCTTTGTGTATTCTCCACATCAGTCCCAAAAGTTATCAGGTGATACTGGTTCTCCTATAGCCCAGTAATTTATTTAGGACCCATATCACTTCTACAGTGCATTAGACCAGTTGTTGAGTTGTCTGTTATCTACTTGGAAGTATCTTAATTCTCCTGAAGTCTGGCATTAAGTCAATGTCAGGGTAGACCAGTTAGCTTTTTCTAGTTACTATTTCCAAGCTGAGTTAAACAAAGCCAATATTCTGCACAGCAGTGATGAAGAGGAATTAATCACTTTATTTATCTATATGTGTAAATGAAATCATGCCATTGTTAAGCATGCCAATAAACAGTTGGTGTCAGTGTGGAATAAATGAATTAAGTAGAAGGAAACTAATGTTTATCCAATGCATACTTTTTATTATAAAAACTTACTATTTTATAATAAGTTTGATATTTATAATTCTGTCTCAGAAAATGAGACTCAGAAATCTGAAACTCACAGGGTGTTTAAAAATCTTACTCAAGTTATTTCTTACACTGTTGAGGTATGACAGATTGAATGTGAGCCTGATTTTACGTGATTTCAAATGAAAAATGCTTCCTCTGGAGTAAAGTTTTCTCATTGTTTAGAGTGTTGGTAAATGTCACGTTTGGTTTAGTTTGTCTTAGAGTTAACAGTATATAACTTAGGTGAATGTAAAGGCAGGTAACAAACTACAAATCACAATGAGAAGAAAATAAAGATAGAAGTTTGGAAGAGAATTTTTAACTAGAACATCTTAATTAATCGGTATCTCCCTACACATGCTTGTATAAGGACACATATACATATATTTGGAGACTGAAGTCAAAGTCTGGACTTGTTTTTTAAAACACGAGTGGCCAGCATTGTACACCAATGCCCTCGTACCAGCGCATTTTCCTTGGGGCACATCAATGGCTTTTCCTCAAGTGTACATGTGGTAAAATGTAGCTATAAACCAACTTACTCTTTGGATAAATATTTCAGGTGTATATGTGATTGCAGTCCCATGAGATGGAAAGTATTCCCCCCTCGATCATGCTGGTTCTTCTCTTAAACTTCAGCAATGATTTAATTTCAAAGCCAGAAGACAACACATCTGAATTTACCCTATATTTGCCTCTCGGGCGCCAAGAAAGCCTTCAGCAAAGAAAAACACATTTCCCAAAACTGCATGGGGTACTCACCATAAGGAAATCTTTGAGTTTCTTCAAACTCACTCTTCCTTCTTCTAGGAATAATTTTTTAGCCATCGTGTCATGTGTTTCCAATCAGTATTGACACAGTTGATTTTCTGTGCTTATTTGTTCAATGTTAATGTTAGTTATGTTTTCATAATATTGAGCCACTAAGCCAAATTTCCAGCAAACTAATTAGATAACACTTTTGTGTATGCACAAGGAATTCTGATTTATCAGTCTATCTGATATATACCCGTATCTGTATCTATATACTTTTTTTTTTACAAAAAAATGAATTAGAGAAAAAATATCAATGCCCAACTTTTTAATAACATACACACGTTCTGTTTCTCTATTGTAAGGAACAGAAATACAGGTACATGTATAAAATGTATCTGTTTGGTAGATATGTAATATGTTTTTCATGGTTTTTTTCTTGGACGATATAATGGAGTATTGCAGGGATATCTTTTCATTAAAATGAAAAATTGGGGCACCTGGGTGGTCAGTTGGTTAAGCATCTGCCTTTGGCTCAGGTCATGATCTTGGGGTCCTGGGATCAAACCCAGTGTTGGGCTCCCTGCTCAGCGCGAGCCTGCTTCTCCTTCTCAGTCTGCCCCCCTCACTCGTGCTCACTCTCTCTAGCTCTCTTTTTCTCTCAAATGAATAAATAAAAAATCTTAAAAATTAAGTAAATAAAAAGAAAAGAAAAGAAAGAAAAATCAAGCTATTGTTAAATAAAAGATGAGATTGATGGAGTTTTTACATTCCCATAAAATCTAGATTCAGATTTGAGATACTTGTATATAATTGTAAAACCATAAAAGATTGCACATTTAATGGTTCGATGGCAAATATTCACCTATAAGCATTATTATAAAGAAGGGAACAATAAGTCACTGAAAAATCTAGTTATTCTCTCTTGGTAAATTCAGCTGAATTTGATCAGAACAAACAAAATAAGCCAATTATATGTAAACATGCAGAGTTTTAATTTTTGGGAGAATTGCTTTTATAATTCTCTTGAGGAAAACAGGGGTAACAAAAAGTAGATTTATTTGTGATTTATAAAGGGCAGAGTACTTTTTCAACATTCTAATCTGTTTGACCTTAATCTCTATATAATTTATTCTCATATAGTCATATATTTATGAAATTAGAAAGTTCATTTATTGAGAATTTCCAGTTTGTATTCAACCATATAATTAAATGTTAATATTAAATTCAGATTTGTTTAAAAAGCTCTATATGACTAATATTTGAACTTTTGCCAAACAAGTTATAAACACTGTTTTTGAAAGGAATTTATAAAATTAATCAAGAACACTAAAATAGTTTTATTGTTTGTCTCTACAATGCCACTTCTAGAAATCTGTTCAAAGACATCAAAATTTTATAAAGATATTTATTACAGTAATATATATACATTCATATATATATAATGATATATCTATATAACATTTATTAAAATAAATATATAACCAAAATAAATTGGGAATAAACTAAATGATCAAAAGTAAGGTAAATTTTAAATGTTATAATATATCCATATGGCTTGATATGTAGCCATCATAAATTATTTCTTCAGGGAATAAAGACTGGGGGAAATGCTGATGAAAGTGGCAAGTAAGAAAAAAGTAGTATGATTTTAATTTGAAAAATATAAAATGAAAAATATATATGGAAAATATAAAATAAAAAATAAATATAAAATAAAAATAAATATATAGAGGCACCTGGGTGGCTCAGTCAGTTAAGCATCTGCCTTCAGCTCAGGTCATGATCCCAGGATCCTGGGATCAAGTCCCACATCGGGCTCCCTGCTCCACGAGGAGTCTGCTTCTCCCTCTCCCTCTGCCTGCTACTCGCCCCACCCGCTTGTACTCTCTGTCAAATAAATAAAATCTTAAAAATAAATAAATATATAAAAATATAAATCAATAAAAAATTATATAAAGTATAAAATAAAAAAGTATAAAATAAATTATATAAAGTATAAAAGTAAAAAATGTATGCAATGAAACATTCACAACGATTGTCCCTGACTTACAAGACTAAAAGTGATTTTATTTTTTTTACCCTTACTGAACTTCTAAATTTTTACCATACATATGTAGTACTTTTATTTCTTTAAAAAAAAATCTTAAGAAGTAATCAAAAGAACCCAGATTAGAAGATAATATAAACGAATGTCATCCCTGACAAGTTTGGGAAAAAAACAGATTAGAAAACCGCATGGGCCTATTTGCTACTGCAATTTTTATGTCAGATATTTGAAGATGAAAAAAAGCATAAGGTAATTAGGGCCCAGAATTATGCTAATGAAGCACATATTGGAGAAAATATCTTGTTAATAGTCACATTAACTGATGATTAAGGGAGAAGACAGTTTGACTGATAGACTTTCCTCCAGACATGATAATGGAACTACGCTATTGCCCAGCAACATCCCTGAGTTCAGTTCGAGATGACTCCCGTCCCTTGGTAGAGATCTGAACAATTTTCCTTGTTTTAATTGTCAACATAATGAACTCAGGAATAAAATGGCTTGCCAAGTAGTTCTTACAGTTGTACCAACTCTGTTTTATGCAACTGAAACTATACGTTGCAAGATTATACATGGTTGAAAGAAAAATTTGAAAATGTCCCTAGTTTGTTCGTTATTAATACTATGACAGATTTCAGTAACAAAATTAATTACCAGACATGATCCTGGTGTGGTATTTTTTAAACTTTGCCTCAAAGCAAAACTATCATCCTTAAAAAAAGAGTCAATATAATTATAATACATTATATTTTCAGCTCTTGAGATGAACAAACACATTCTTCTGAATCCAAAACTCTGTGTTTCTAACAACTATGGATATTTTCTATAAAGTTTATCTTTTCATGAAAAACAATCACGGACTAATATATATTCTCCCTTTACATGATTCTATATACGTTGTATTTGTTTGCATATGAATATGCTCAGCATATAAAAGCTAAAGTATAGTTTGACAAGGTTGTAGATAATAGAGCTTCAAGAATAACTTTATCCATACTATCTGGAAGTTAAATTTTAATTTTTGGAGGGAATATATCTGTGTATATTTTTCAAGGTCTACTTTATCATAAACACGTAAACATATACTCTACTGTTGTTCTAACATTGAATATAGGTACCTATATTTTTTGATGTTGGTATTGTGAGCATTTCCAAATGCTATTGCAAATCAAAATATACTTTAGTGTGCTCACTTTCTGATCACAAGGCTAGATTATTTCTCAGTAGTTCTCATTTGGACATGTCAACATGTTCTCATCCAATAATAGTACATAAGAATTTGGAAAAACATCTTATTTGCTCAGAGCTTTTCATAAGAGTTCCAATATTCCCAAGGTAAATTGCTCGTCTAATTAAATAGTTTTTAAAACCTGTGCACTAAGATCGTAACACATCACAGTTAAAGCTCTGTGCTGCCAGGTGACTAAGAAAGTAGAAATTGAGCTTGAGGAGAATAAAATCTACACGATTTATTTTTAAGTTTGAGATAAGATGCAACATTGATTGCAGAGAATTTTGATGCAGTGAACAGCTCTTCTCCATCTACTAGAATACTTGTCAAGTCACTATTTAGGATGCATTAAAATTAATGAGAGAATATGTAGAAATGAAGGGGAATATGTTACATTGAGCAAATAATCCTCCAAATACTATTTTTACTTAAATATTAACAATGGCATCTTTGAAATACTGGTTTGCTGAGAACAGTATGGTTTATGGCAGTTGTCCTGGCCTAACGGTTGATAGACGCCCCCCCCAATCTTTCTCTCTCAAAAAATGTCCCAGTTTGGACCATACATTAAATATTCGTGGGAAATTATTCACTCTTCATTTATCCCATCTTCTTCCGTGGAGCCTATGAACAAGATCTTAAAGAAATGAAAGGGAAAGAGTGTTTGACTTCTCCTTTTTGGCTAACGAGAGTGCCACAGAGCTTCTAGCTAACTCATGGACAGAACTCATGGCCCCTCTCTGCAACTATTACAGTCTGTGGGGATTCCCTACCCCCGCCGTCCCCAAGGAGTCCTCTGTGCCATTTGCGACAGTCCCCAAGAAATGATTTCGTGCCAAATGAAGTATACTGAATGGTGACTGGAATAGACATCATATGGCCTCACTTTGAGGTTCAACAGTCTGAAAATATGGGGCTGGTCACAGAGACCCAAGAAACCCGTGCCTTGTACCTCGGGCTTGCCTAGCACAGGAATGGAGACCTTATATGGGGCTGGTTGCTTTTTCTACTAGGTCAATTCCGTATGTGGAAAAAGCCTGTCTGCTGCTGGTTGTAGGTACACAACTATCATGGTGGTGCGATTTACGTCTCAAAACCAACACTGGATATTTCGTTGGAAACTATTTTAAGTCCTTGAACATGTGTAACTTTTAGGTGCAATCGCTTTTTAGCGGCCATGTTCATTTCCTCTGCGGAAAGGAATCAACAATAAAGAGGAGAATTACGTGTAGATTAGACTTTCATAAAAGAGGCATATCACTTAGGCAGAGCCATGTGCTGTATCTCTTATAAAGTTAAAATTGAAGCATGTCTTTTGGAAAGAACTAAATCATGTTTTACTAGACACTGATTAAATCATCCAATCTCATCTGGGCTGTGGAATAAGGACGTTGGTGATAATGCAAAGAAATCGTTCATCTTGTATGTGAGACTATCCAAACATTCTCCCTTTCTAAACCATAGATCACTAAGACTAACTGTTGTGTTCAATTTTGGTAGTTTGCTTCTTCTTGCTTTCTTTAAACCACGTAACTCAGAATCCTTTATCCAGGGTGATTGTGAAATTAGGTACACATTTTTAACATAGGACCATATGTTTTTCTCAACACCATGTGTAGTTCATATATGAGAACTTAGAAACTCCCTAACTGCTCCTGGAACCTTTCCCAGACAGCGTACCCTATCCATCCATGTCGATTCTATATTCACAATGGCGCCTCCTTGTATGTTCGTCCCCTGAATTCCCAGTCTCCAAAAGAGTACCTGGTACATTGTGGACACTCATACATATTTGTTGATTGAATGAATGAAATAATTGAAATTATATTTCAATATTCAATGTATTCAAAAATAATTGAAAGTACTTTTGTAGTTGTATATTCTTGATGAGATTGCCTTCACCATACAGAGAGCCCTTTGAGGATGAAGACTCCATTCTCCCGGTTTTGCACATCCAGTCCAACCATAGGCAGCTGGCCATTTGGGGGTACCTTTGAGATACTCAATGTTCCTCTCCAGCCAAAACTCATTAGCATCAGTTATGGCTGGCCTGTGGGGTCTTCCTGTGTCGTCACACACACTGCACACACACCCTGAGATGGAGGAGCTGAGACGCTGCCTCACAGCTAGTACTGAGCCTACAGGGAGCCACACAGGTGCTGTGTTTGAGATCCACTGCCTCCAACAAGGCTACGCTTGAGATACTTGTGCGAAGGTGCTTGTGGGACATTCTTCCCACCATCTTCTTTAATCGGGCCATTCTGTTTCTCAGAAACCTCCAAAAGCACCCAAGTTTCTCCAGAATAAATGCCAAATATTGGCACTTGGGGTCACTCACAAATGGGCTCCAGCTTATCATCTGGGACCATCTCCTACTACACCCCTTCTTCCCTTTTCCTTCTTCCTCCTTTGCTCCAGTCTTACCAGGATATGGTCTTTGCTACCCTTGGGTTCACACTCAAGTCTTTAGTTACCCCCAAACTCTCTTTCCCACCGCACCCAACCCACCCAACCGCAAATCACACTCCCACTATTTGTTTCTCAAAATCCTCCTCAGCTTATGCAGTCTGGCTCCCACACCATGTCTCCTTTGGGTATTTCCGTGGTCTCCTCCTTCACACGCATTCCTTCCCAACACTGTGCTTCTGATGCCCCGTGTCTTAGACTTGGCGCCCACCACAAGCCTGTCCTCACCACTGAATCCAGTGCACCTCGAGGATAGGACTGCTGGTTGTCGTCTCCTCTCTCCTGTGCCTGGCACAGGGGGATGCGTAGATGAAGCACATGGAGGTGGGTCCGCATGATCATGAATCTCTTAAGTCCACTTGATTTCTTACGCAAAATGTTGAGAATTGCTGTCATGAATACACAGGGCTCCGGAAACCCAGACTTCAATAAAACAAACATAAGCACCTTATGGCTCAGTCTTCAAAGGGCTAAAATACATAATAATTCAGCCAGTTTTGCTCTTGCGTACATTGACAAGTGCAGTGTTGGGTTTTTATGGTGCTTCAGTGTTTCCCGTTGGCTCTCCAGAACATTTCTTACAAAGTGGTGGGTTTGTTTTAAAATATTAGGAAAATACATGCCTTCAAACGTGCCTGGGTTCAGTGTAGTAGGCTAACCCGTATTTCTAGATATCCGTCATTTCCATTTATAATTTAACATTTGAAGGCATGACTGATGAGCTAAAATAAAATACAATGTCAATTAATTGAGGTGCTGTATTTAGTTTGTATTACTTTTGTCTTTCAATTTATAAGGGAGTGGATACCAGGAAACTAGAAGACCTTAAAAGCAATCTATGTCATTTTGAAAGTGTCCACAAAAAACAATGGGTGAGATTTTACCAAATTCCATTTTCTAAATAAAATAGCTTATATTGTAATCTTTGATCTGAGATAAAGGGACAGATGGTTTACAAATGTTTCATTCTTTTTTATGAAATCATCAAACCTAAGGAAAATTTAATGAACACTTTTGGAGAGGGACTGACCATTGCAGTCTGCTGGATTCTAGGTAAAGAAAAAAGTAGGTATAGGTAAAAAATATTTTAGGGACACCTAGGTGGCTCAGTTGGTTAAGCGGCTGCCTTCGGCTCAGGTCATGATCCTGGGGTCCTGGGATCGAGCCCCACGTCCGGCTCCCTGCTCAGTGGGAGGCCTGCTTCTCCCTCTGCCACTCCCCCTGCTTGTGTTCCCTCTCTCGCTGTGTCTCTATCAAATAAATAAATAAAGTCTTTAAAAAATATATTTTAAAATAGTGTGCACAATGAGTCGCAAGGCCCTGTTAGTAAATATAATCTGTATAATCTGAGATTTTCTCTCTCCCAATACAAATTGCATTTGTCAGTTTTGACATTATACATCAGATTCTGGATTTAGTCCTTCTCACTGAGGCATTGCTCTAATAAGCATGCCTGGCTGGAGATTATTTGCTTTTTCTTGATTACTTCCAGGGATGGTGAGCTTCCTCTCTCTCTGGGAATAAAATTCAACTCAGATGGCTCAAATTATAGAAGGGTCTTTATACGAGTGAATTTTTCTCCCATTCACCTGCTGCCTATTGGTCCTGTACCTACACGTCACCAGCAACGTGAGGCGGGAACTGTGTCTTGGAAGTGTTTGGTTCTCCCACCTCACCAGCACCCACAAGGAGCTCGAGAAAGAGAGCAAGTCTTCTCTCACCCGCACAGACCCGCCCTTCATGTATTTGAAGGCACTGAGCTCTATCCTGCAGACTTCCTTGTCCTGCCCCCGTTCTCTCAACACTCCTCCCATGATACACTCATAACTCAGTTCATCCTCGTCATTATGCAGGGATACTGAAGTCCCCTTTAGTAAGCACTCAAGGAGCCAGGAAATGGGAACATTTCACCCCCAGTGAATTTGAAAGCAAGACCCTCTCTCCAAAGCAAGCCCAGGCCAGAAATAAAGTCCTGTAAGAAATTCTTCCATCCCTAAAGTTATTTGAATTACAAGACTTGAAAAAAGTAAGGTTGATTGACCTAGTAGCTGAATGTATGATCTGAAACCATTATTCACACTATGAATACTATGAAATCGGTGATGTGGGGTTGCACAGTAATTCAATTATGAGTATTCTTCCAAGAGAGCAGGAGTTGGCAAATTACAGGCTGAGGGCCAAATCTGGCCTGCTGGCTGTTTTTGTAAATAAAGGCTTATGGGAAGCCAGCCGGGCTGTTGGTTTGGGGCTTGTCTACAACAACTCCTGCACTTGTACCTCAGGTGAGTAACTACAATAGAGACCTGATGGCCACGAAGTCTAACGCAGCTGCCCTTTACAGAAAAGGTTTGCCAGCCCCTAAAGAGAAGATCAACCAGGGCGCCTGGGTGGCTCAGTTGGTTGAGCGACTGCCTTCGGCTCAGGTCATGATCCTGGAGTCCCTGGATCGAGTCCCGCATTGGCCTCCCTGCTCGGCGAGGAGCCTGCTTCTCCCTCTGACCCTCTCCCCTCTCATGTACTCTCTCTCTCATTCTCGCTCTCTCAAATAAATAAATAAATCTTTAAAAGAAAAAAAAAAAAAGAGAAGATCGACCAAAATAGACTTTCTCGTAACACCGAATAGCTCAGGTATTTCTGTAGTAAAATAAATATTTCATTTTTAGATGAGTATTGGTAAAAGGCGATCTCAAGCACGTTGTCCGTTATCGATTGTGTATGTTACACCTGTACTTCCTACATTTTCTCTGCAGTTATCCAGTTAGAGCAGGTTCTATATGCTCCTTACTTGGGGAATTTGCTTTTTCCATTCACATGTACAGACAGCATTTTTGAGCCAAGAGTATGAAATGCATTATTTTCCCAATTGCTAATGCTCTAGGTAGTTGTTTTCCACCACTTAATTATGAAAAACATTAAACACACGGTGCACGTGGGTGGCTCAGTCAGTTAAGTGTCTGACTCTTGATTTCTGCTCAGGTCATGATCTCAGGGTCGTGAGATCGAGCCCCATGTTGGAGAGCCTGCTTGAGATTCTCCCTCTAAAACAAAACAAAACAGAAAATGGAAGGAAGAAAAAGAAAAAAAATTAAACAGAAAAGGTGGAAGAATTTAACAGTGAACATCCATATGCCCACCACCTACCTCCTACCACTAAGTTTGAAATACTTGATGAATCACATATGTGTTCATCTATGTGCCACTTAGTGTATGCTAGATGTTATATAACAAATGTTATTTGTTGATGCATTTCAAAAAAATCACAGACATCAGTACACTGCCCTCCCAGATACTTCAGCATGCGTATCAATAACTAGAGTTTATTATTTATTTCCAGTTCCTATTTTTTCCCTTTGAAGTACAACTTTCATATAAGGAAATGCACAAATCTCAAATGCACCATTCAACAAGTTTTAATAAAGGGAAAAAATGGGTAACCCAGACCTCCATCAAGATACAGACATTGCACATCACCCCAGGAAGCTGATCCGTGCCCCTTCCCTGCAAACCTCACCCCTACTCTGTTGTTTTGGTTTCTTTCTACCATAAACTAGTTTTGCCTACATGAGAATTCCATATTAAAGGGTACAAAGAGTATGTGTCATTTGCTGTGTTTTTTTCATTGAACATGAAGCTTTTGGATTCATCATGCTTTTGAATATATGAATAGTGCTCTTTGTTCACCATTTAGCAGCATTCCTTGTATAAATACAACACAAATTACTTACTCATTCTTCTATTGGTGAGCATTTGGGTTCTTTCCAGTTTGGGGCTATTATAAATTAAGCTGCCAAGAACATTCTCGTACAAGTCTTTTTGTATATGTATGTTTTGTGTTTCTGGGGAAGATACCTAGGGTTGATCTCACTGGATCGGGTCACTGAGTAGGTGTGTGTTTAGTTTTCTAAGAAGCTGTCTGAGTTGCAGGAGCCACACGCTCTTCCAACTAAGCCAGTCAGGCGCCCCCCAAATACCACCTTTTAGTTTAAATTGCACTCCCCCTCCCCATCCCTGCATCTCACCACCACCCCAGCAAGGGAAGAAGTATTTCTCTGGCTGAATTACATTCTGCAGAGCTTGGCTATAGTGTTGTTTAGAAATGTTTAACTGACTTAAATAAGTTATTGATTTTTATTTTTCTTCATCTTTAGTTCCTGTTAGAAATCTGCCATGTCAGTATTCCCATGGGATTCTCTTCCATTCTCCTATTCAATTCTTTCCCATCATTTCTTGCAAGATCAGGCTCAAATCACGTTTCTACCCAGATAATCTATCTCGGTGAAATTCACTTCATTTTTTTACAAAGTCTTTGCCATCATATGCCCAGTTTATGCTAGGTTCTGACACTGTCTGCATTACCTACTATTGATATATAGTTTTATACATCATTTCTATGGCAAACTATTTTTTCTCAAGGTAATAAGCCCTAAACATTTTTCTTCTCTTTAAATCTCAACTCCAGAAACTCATGGTTGGGAGCATAGCTAGTGTGTATTCACTTTAATTCATTGAAAAATGAAATGAAATAGAAGATTAATTTACTCAGGATACAAAAAAGCAGGCAGTTAAATGTTTCACCCTGTGTTTCTTTTTTCAATATTTATTTATTTTAGAGAGAGCACAAGTGAGCTGGGAGGGGGGCAGAGAAAGAGAGAGAGAATCCTGAAGTAGACTCCCCGTTGAGTCCGGAGCCAGACGCAGGGCTCACTCCCAGGACCCCCGAGATCATAACCTGGAGCTGAAAGTTACAAAGCATCATTTTAATGATTCTGCTGCATTTTCATGGCCTAAGCAGGTCATGAAATCAAAGGAAGGGGGAGAAAGAGACCCCCCCCTTCCCAGTGAATGAAGTGGCAGAATTTGTGGTTAACATGCATTCCTGACGTAAGTATATCTAGTTTAACTTCCTAGACTTGTTTAATGAGGATTAGCTGCTACATTGGCACTGCGGGGGATTAGTCCAAGAGCTAAGGGCTTGCCCTTTCTGTGGACTTAGGATACTTTTTTTAGCTGAATTCTCCTCAAGAGCTCTTTGTCATTTTTACCTCAGCCTGCGTGCAGAGCACAGGCCTGGGGGGAGTGGTGAGCAATATAACACCTTCCACCAAAAGAGGGCTCAGAAAGAGAAGTTCTGTAAAAATCCTCTCCGAAATGACATAACGTCGGTAAAGAAGATCTGCCTAATACTGTTTTATGTTATATAAAGCTGTTTCTACTGACCAATTCGCAATAGGCAGTATATATTTATTATTTTATTCAAGTAATGAGGATATATTTCAAGGACCCAGCCACATTAAACTGCTCAATCTCAATGCGATACACAGCCTGAATTTATGGCATGACAGGGCAGAGTTCTTGACTGAATCTCTGGAAAAGAGAAGAAAAGTATGACCCCTGTACTTTATTTTATTTTTCTAATTTTTTAAGTTTTTATTTAAATTGCAGCTAGTTAACATAAAGTGAAATATTAGTTTCAGGTGTACAGTATAGAGATCCAACACCTCATACATACAACACCCGGTGCTCATCACGACAAGTGCACCCCTTCATCCCCACCACCTGTTTACCCCACCCCCTCCCCTCCGGTAACGAGCAGTTTGTTCTCTAGAGTTAAGAGTCCATTTCTTGATTTGTTTCTCTTTATTTTTTCCCCTTTGCTTGTTTGTTTTGTTTTTTTTAATTCCACATATGAGTGAAAGCATACGGTATTTGTCTTTCTCTGACTGACTTATTTCGCTTAGTTCACTACTCTCTAGCTCCATCCATGCTGTTACAAATGGCGAGATTGCATTCTAAAATTTACATTTTCCTATGTTATCCCTAAGGTAAATTACTGGCATTTCTGTTCTCTATTCTGACACAAAATACTGGCTTAACTTCCAAATTAGGACAGAAAGAAGGTTGTTGCTGTCGGTGGTCACAGTGGTGTGGGGTGTGTTTGCGAATGTGTTTGTGTGTGGGTGCGCGTGCACACGTATGTATACCTACGTTAACGGGAAAGGTAAGTGATAGCAAAATAAAGAAACATATTTTCGTCAGTTTTCTAAATGGACATTCTGAGTCTAGCTTGTCCAGTCACCATGGGGAAAAGCAAGTTATTTCCCAGGATAGTGCATTAATTACATGCAATTCTAAGTTTGGGAGAATTTGATTTTTTGGTATTTTCTTATATTTTGAATGTCAAAAAAGAGGAAAAGAAGTATGATTTTTATTCTTGTTTTGACTTTCAGCCTGTATGAAAAAAAAATCAAACTGCTCTTACTTAACCTATTATTTTTTTTAACTACTTATACAGTAAAGCAAGAGAAGGGAGCACCTGGGTGGCTCAGTCAGTTAAGCGTCCAACTCTTGACTTCAGCTCAGGTTATGATCAGAGGGTTGTGAGATCGAGCCCCCCCCCCCCCCCGCCCCCCAGTCAGACTCCACACTGGGCATGGAGCCTGCTTAAGATTCTCTCTATCCTCTGCCATGCCTTCCCCTCTTGCTCTGAGCATGCACACTCTCCCTCTCTCTCTCTCAAAAAAAAAATAAAAATAAAAATAAAGAAAAAAACAAGAAAAATATGTCTTCCCTGACTCTGGAGGAATTGGTTCATTATATTTTATCCTCCATTCCAATATTTTACTTCTTTTTGTATGTTTTATATTAACTCATAACAGTAAAAAAAAAAAAATAGTCACTTTACTTTCCAGTAGTGAATATGCAGATAAACACCACCAGTTACAAATATAAAAAAATTACATTTGTTTTTTTGGTTCTTTCTTTCTGAATAGGAAAAAAAAATGAAGAAAATCAACTCTGATTGGGTGTAATTTTCCTCTGCATTTATAATGACCTGTGCAAGGGGGTGATAACCCACTTTCTGGACTCTCATCATTTCACTTTTTTTAAAAGATTTTATTTATTTATTTATTTATTCATTCATTCATTCATTCATTCATTCATTCATTCATTCATTTGAGAGAGGGAGAGAGGGACAGAGAGAGTGCACACATGAGCAAGGGGAGGGAGAGGAAGAGGGAAAGAACCCCGAACAGACTCCACGCTGAGCACAGGGCTCAATCTCACAACCCCAAGATCATAACTGGAGCCGAAACCAAGAGTTGGACGCTTAACTGACTGAGCCACCAGATGCCCCACATCATTTCACTTTTTTAAGGCTTTTAGAAAAATCTATACAAAATGCCTACATCTAGTTTCTATGTTGCATTTTCTGCAAGAAGGGCTCATAAAAGTGATTTATCAGGGGCTCATATGACTTAGAAATTGGTCTAGTAGGAGCTAAACCAACACCACCAACTCATTTCATCTAGACCATTAAGCACATTACATGATGCAGATTTTGTCAGTTCCTCTCTAGCCAGATTAAACCAACAAATTAGAGATGAAGGATGTCCTCACTGCCTATGAATTTCCTGAGCTTCTCCATCGAGGCTCCCTCTGGAGTCCTGATTTGCCCTATTGCCTTAAACCAACATGTAGGCCTCAGAAGTAGAATAAGGACATGCTAATAACTGCCACTGATGGGTTCTGATTTATCTGTGTGTAATTGTCCCCAATTAGAAACCACTAGGAACACATCATAGAACGTTTACAAGTGAAAACAGTGTTTCATTTAACAGGAAGCTTGAGTGAATGAAATATGATCATAGGCTTAATTAAAAAGAGGAAAATTAGTTTGTTCAAGTCCATAGGATGAACAGAATTTAACAATTAAAAAAAGAGATTATTATATAGTGGTGTAAGATGTAGTGCTACTTGGAAATGATAGATTTTCCCCACCCCCACAGAGAAATAGTTTTGCCCCCTGTGGCCTTCTCTTGAATCCAAAGGTATACTAAACTTAGGGAAAAAAATGGTAATCTGTAAATTTAGGTATATAAAAATATAATTAAAGCTTCATTGCTTTTATAAAAAGATTTGCCATGGTACACCATTAAATAATATGTGCTTTGATAATTTCATATATAGGGTAACTGATAGCTTAGCAGCTGATTAGTGATTGTTTTTATTCTAATCAAGGTTGTACAAATCAAAACACTCACTTGGTAGATTACTTTATTCCACTGATGTTTTATGATAGAAGTATAATAAAAGAGTTTTAGTCCCTCTTTGTCACAATGCAATTCTAAAGAAGAGAAAATTCAGTGAAACAAATAAAAGGACACTTCGAATATGAGTCAAAGTCTTAGCTTGCACTAACTGTGCTGATCTTCATATATGAACGAATGTTTGATGAATGCTAGGCAATGAGCTTTATACTGTGGAATACAGAGATGGATACTGTTTGGTTTCTTATCCTCAAGGAGCTCACAGTCTAACAAAGTATTAAAAACAAGTCATTGGGGGAGCCTGGGTGGCTCAGTCGGTTAAGCATCTGCCTTCAGCTCAGGCCCTGATCCCGGAGGTCCTGGGATCGAGTCCCACATGGGGCTCCCTGCTCAGTGGGGAGTCTGCTTCTCCCTCTGCCCCTCCCCCCAATTCTCTCTCTCTCTTTCTCTCAAATAAATAAAATCTTTATTAAAAAATAAACACATCATTATAGTGTGTTTTGATGAGTGATAAGGCTGCTCTGGGGTCTCAGACGATGCAGAGCCTCAGTCAGCCTGGACGTCTAAAGCAGGTGGCTGAGGCTGGGTCCTCAGAGTGGGTCAGGGGAGTCCTCACAGACCAAGCAGGTTCTGCAAAGGAGCCTGGATTTGATCTCCCAGGCAATGGGAAACCACTGAAGGCTTTTAGTATATGTGCTGCCGAAGCAAGCACCACCGAAGGCTTTTAAACTAGGGCTTCCCGTGATCAGCTTTCTGCTTTAGGATGTTGATGTCAGTGACATGGTGGATAATTTTGTTTGTTTGTTTGTTTCTTGGTGTCTATTTATTTATTTTATTTTTTTATTATTATGTTATGTTAATCACCATACATTACACCATTAGTTTTTGATGTAGTGTTCCACGATTCATTGTTTGCGTATAACACCCAGTGCTCCTTTCAATACGTGCCCTCTTTAATACCCATCACCAGGCTAACCGTCCTCCCACCCCCCTCCCCTCTAGAACCCTCAGTTTGTTTTTCAGAGCCCATCGTCTCTCTTGGTTCATCTCCCCCTCCGATTCCCCCCCTTCATTCTTCCCCTCCTGCTATCTTCTTCTTTTTTTTTTTTCCTTAACATATATTGCATTATTTGTTTCAGAGGTACAGATCTGTGATTTAACAGTCTTGCACAATACATGGTGGATAATTGATAGGAGCAAGAAAAGACTATAGGCATAGAATAGGAGAGAAGTGGTTGCGTGGAGTGAATTGGAGGAGAGAGAGAGAAGGACTGGTTGATACTCTGTTTGTGCCTAGGACCTTCATGTGTATTCTCATTTAATCCCCACAACAGCAGTCTGCGGTAGCTCATGTTTAGAGCCAGTTGTATAATGGGCAACAATCAGTGCAGAATGAGACCTCAGGGTGTGGAATGCCATTAAAGTACTAAAAAGATACTAAAGCTTTTTCCCTTCTCCCATGAGCTCCCACGCTCGCTCGCTCTCTCTCTCCTTGTCATGATGTGTTTAATTTACTATGTAATGTCATTCTAAGTAAAGAAAAATTAAAATTTTAAACTGTTGGCACAGATTTTACCTTTTATCTTTGTACTGCGCAATGCCAGATTTAAATGCAAATACAGGAGTGCTGAATTTGTATGCAGAATCACTGAAATGATACAATTCATATTTCATAGCCCACACGTGCATATGTACTTCGTTCTTAGCAGACCAGTGGAAACAGTGCCCAAATTTCCATGGGTTTTTTTTTCCACTTTTCAATATGCACAATTCTACCAACATTGTCTTACTGAAGAGTAAGGAAGGACTGAAAGGAAATAGAACTGTGGGTTGCCCTATCTTTTCCTTTCCTTCTAGGTCATCATTTTTAGCATAAATAGTTGGCAGACATAGGAGAGTAACATGAGTAAGAAAGGATGTGATAGGGTTCAATGACTGTTCATGGTTCTTAGAACATCATCGCCTTCTTACTTCAAAGCAAGTTCTGGTTCCAAGGGTAAGCATGGCCTTTGGGGGCAGTCAGCACTCCTGCTTACTCAGTCAGAAACATCCATGCTTACCTGGACTCGCCTTGAGTCTTACTTAGCTCCCACAACACATCATGGGTCCGATAGGGCCTTGCAAGCGTTCTGTGAATGAGACAGCCCAGAATAGAACGACACACACATTATGCATGTCCACTCCACTCATGCGCATGTTCCAATGTTCCCCCTGCAAAACACAAGTTCAAAAACAGGGGGCTCTCTGAGCGTGGGACAGTTGTAATTTGGGACAACCGCAAGGTCTTACTCCCATGAAGCCCACCCTGATAATGTTATCTCAGCACCTAGGAGGAGACAGAGGTTACAGAGGGATGTGACTTTGCATGTTCCCCTCGGGCTGTGGGGAGTCTGTGATGGTAATGAAGAAGTTACTCAGTGGTATTTGTGAAAGAACAATATGGCAGACTGTATTCAAGGCACGGTGTTGGGGGGGGAGGGGATGCTACAGTGGGGTTTGCAGTAGGGGAGAAAGATAGCACCTGACTCCGAATACTACAAGGAAAAAATAGAAATTTAAAGGCAAGGAGCAGGGTGGGGGTCAGTGGATGGAAAGTTACTCAGAGGAACCATCAGGAGCAGGTTGGGGGTGGGAGGGATTCTGCCTAACTGCCTAACTGACTTAACAAGATTCATGCTGAAGGCAAGCAAGCCAGGTGAGTGGACATCACCTGGGGGATGGTAGAGGGTAGAGAACCAATCAGATATGGAGGGTGGTCAGACATCAAGCGTGGGGGATTCTGGTTAACCTGACTCGACAGGATTCTTGCTAGAACTAGACTCTGCAAGGAGGGTAGTGAGTGCCCATGACTGGAGGTAGTCAAAAAGAGAGTTCACAGGAGCCTAACTGAAGTCTGATCAAGGAGAGAATCCTTGTCGATGGGAAGCTACATCTGCCCTTAGGCAGAGAGCTCTTTATAGCACCAGCAAAGAGAACACAAAAAGCTCCAACTATAGCAACCATAAAGGGAGTGGGTTTCGAGGCACATTTATGATGGGGAAGGGATAGGTAGATGCTAAGGATCTCAAAAATGATTTGGGGGAAGATACGCTTTAAATATCTTAAGAACATTAATAGATCTTTCAATTCATGGATTTTTAAATGGTTTTATCCGTTTAGCAGGCAGTACAATTGTTTGGTGAGCTCTCACATTCAAATCCTCATTCTTTCTTAAAAGGAAGACTCAGGACAAATAAAGGGGCCCTGTGACCAGAAGATAGGGAGAGAAGGTGGGGCGGCTGATCCAGCTTTTCAGTTTCAAGCATCAGGTAGTAAGTGCTGGAAAGAAGGTAACTCTTAATATATGATTTTTTTCCCCTACCACCATAAATATGGAAAGCAACAGACAGAAGTAACCAGGGAAACCAATTTTCAGTAGTGGGTAGGGGGATGCGGAAGCAGACTGGCACTGGGGTGCCCCCCTCCCCCGTGAATTAGCAGGAGAAGCAGGAGCATGTCTGCCAGGTGCAAGCCTAACTTTAATGAATATGCTTCCGGAGAGCCAATGAATTGTATCATGTGAGGCCTCTTGGACTCACATAGAATGCATTCAGACTTGTATTTTGCTCTAGTTCTGTAAGCCAAAATACCATTTTTAATTTTCTCCCAAAAACATATGGCAATGGAAGCAAATACAGGGTCCTGATGAGTAGGGAGCTTAGCTATAATGGATGAATTTTCATTCAGAAGCAGCACGATCCCTTGCATCTGATCGGCAGTGGGCAATATGATTGGTATATTATGCTCCAGGGATAATACCTTCATTCAGAGAACAAAGCAGAAAAGAGCCCAGGGCAGAGTCGCTTGAGTTCTGCCTACCGAGAATGAAGAACAAAAAGGATAATCAGAAGTTCACAATGGTTTCTTTTTTTTTTTTTCTTATTTCTTCCTTCTGTGTTTGTTCCTTCCTTCCGTTCCCTTTACTCCACTCTTCCCAATGTTCTTTGAATCCTAGTTTAATTATTATATGGGAATAAATGAATGGCATATTGCATGTAGAGAAAACAGTTCAGGGAAAAGAAAAGAAAGCAGACCAAACCCTACCCCACTATTTTTTTAACCTTTTGATTTTGAAATGATTATAGATTCATGGGCAGTCACAAGATAAAACACACAGAGACATATCCTGTAACTTCTCCCAGTTCCATCAATGGCAACGTCAGTGGGGTAACTATGTAACACAATGTCACAACCAGGAAAACTGACATTGGTACAATCTGGGATTTCTCCCGTTTTAATTAGCTGCATTCCGGCGCGCGTGTGTATGTGTTTAGTTCAATGCAGTCTTATCACATAGGAGCTTTGTGTAACCACTACCACAATAAGATGCAGGATGATTCCGCACCATAAGACTTCCTCTTACTCCTTTGTGGTCACACCCACACTCATCCTCCATCCCGGAGCCCTGGCAGCCACTGATCTATTCTCTAGTTCTATAATTTTGTTATTTCAAGAATGTTATTTATCAGGGCACGGGTGGCTCAGTTGGTTAAGTGACTGACTTCGGCTCAGGTCATGATCCTGGAGTCCCGGGATCGAGTCCCGCATCGGGCTCCCTGCTCGGCAGGGAGTCTGCTTCTTCCTCTAACACTGCCCCCTTCCCATGCTCACTCTCAAATAAATAAAATCTTTTTTAAAAAAGAATGTTATTTATCTTTTTCACTCAGCGTAATTCCCTTGAGATCCCTCCAAACTGCTGTTTAATACATCTATCAATAATCCATTTCTTTTTATCGCTACATTCTTCTCCTTGGTATGTATGTATTTGCTTGTTTAACCATTCACCTGTTGCAGAACATTTGGTGTTTCTAGTTTGGGGCATTTATGAATAAACTATCAACATTTGTGTACCCATTGAACATTTGAATTGAACCTTCAAATGGTTTTAAAAACCACTGCTCCTCATAAGGAAGTAAAGATCTATAATACTGTGAGAGTTATTCACGAACATTACATGATTTCTGCTCCATAAGGACACGGAAATTGAAACTTATTTTTACAAATCATCTGTTGCTACTCGAAGACAGAAAACAAAAGATTCAGACTTCTCTTTTCTGTGAAACAGGCAATGGTTATTTGCATAAATTTCCATTAAATACCTAAGAGGTGTTAGCTCCACTTATATTAATAAAATCATATCACTTTCAGTCAAACTCAATACTCAGGGTTTGACATATCTGTAATAGACAACACACTTACGAACCAAGAACAGGTGAAAGAAAAGCTGGAGCAAATCAGTGCATTTTATTTTTTTATTTTTTCAAAGATTTTATTTATTTGACAGGGGGCGGAGCACAAAGAGTGGTAGGGGCAGGCAGAAGGAGAGGGAGAAACAGGCTCCCCGCTGAGCAGGGAGCCCAACGTGGGGCTCGATCCCAGGACCCCAGGATCATGACCTGGGCTGAAGGCAGATGCTTAACCGACTGAACCACCTAGGTGCCCCAAATCAGTGCGTTTTAGAGGAACAAAGGAGTGAGGGACACCCCCACACACAGAATCTCACACATGATCCCAAGAAGCTAGGAAAACATAAACTTGACCCCTCCTTTTGTCCAGAGATGCCCCCAACGCTGAGGAGCTCCCTTCACTGAGAGGACCCTAACAACAGAGAGAATTCTGGGAGACTGTATGCAAAAGACTAAAATTTGGAACATCTGAGAACATTCATATACATACCACCTCTGTCAGCAAACAAACCCATTCTTCTTCTCTTCTCCTGCCTAAGAAATCAGTTATTAATGATCGAACTGCAAAATGCACTTAAGCTCTCTATTCACTCTCAAGATCCGTGAGTGAAGCCTTCGGATTCACCAAAGATGGAGCCATGAGTTGTGAGGAACACTAAGGAGACTACTTATATATATAAGTAGTATATATAACAATGTATAACAATGTATACAATATAACAATGTATAATGCAGTAGTAGACACTTAGCATATAAACTGTGTAAACGATTCAGTTTCCGGTAGTTTGGAAGACATTTCCAAATATTACAAGGTCTCAGAGTTATTTAATTAATAGTGTTCCTGGTCATCCGCAGTTGCAACTTACTACATCCCGGTTTATGGAATGCTCACAGACAAAAATATTACAATAACTTTATTGTCTAACGTGGCTGGCATTCCCGGAATTTTGCTTCAACTCCTGTAAAATTCTGATGTGCTAGCATTTAAAAAACTACCTAGCTCGGGGCGCCTGGGTGGTTCAGTCGTTAGGCGTCTGCCTTCGGCTCAGGTCATGATCTCAGGGTCCTGGGATCGAGCCCCACATCGGGCTCCCTGTTCCGTGGGAAGCCTGCTTCTCCCTCTCCCACTTCCGCTGCTTGTGTTCCCTCTCTCGCTGTGTCTCTCTCTGTCAAATAAAGAAAAATCTTTAAAAAAAAAAAAAAAAACAAAACTACCTAGCTCATGCATGAGAAATCTCCCAGAAAACTACAGAGGGGAAACATATAACATGAGAATTTTCTAGTTTATAATTTACCAATTGTTCCTTCTTCTGATATAGAATTTCATACACAATCTGTCTCTTGTAATATAACTACAGTTTACTCCAAAGTAGAAAAGCGTTCAAAGAAGAGAAACTTGAAATTATGTCTTTCCCATGGTAAGAGCTTGACTTTGTGTAGATAGCGCGTTTAGGGTGTTGAGCCGAGGGCTAATTCTTTGTGGTTGCTAGAAACTGGAGTATGTATTTTTGAGGGAATTAAAACAAAACAGAATTCACGTTAGTTCCCCATTGTTAGTCACATTAGTTCCCCACTGGCCAGTGCACAAGCCTGGCATTGTCGCAGGACCCTGTGATAAACATTGCGACCGTGTGTATCCAGGCTACGGCATGGGAACCGCTCCTAGTTGTTTAGATAATTTGTCAGTCACCAACCCCAGCAAAATTAACTTAGGAATATGAATTTCCCCTGCCTCAAACTAAAAAGAAATTAATAATAGCAATTTGGGTCTGACTTATTTTCTTCCAGGGTTTTGAAAATAACAAATAGACTTTAAGGTTTTGTTTTGTTTTGTTTTGTTTTGTTTACTACGGCGAGAACAGTAGCAGGTGCCTGCAGAGAGAGGCATTCTGTGCAGGACTGATGGGCGAACTTACGGTTTAAAAGTGAATCATCTTTCTGTGGAAATCACAGACTGCCTCTTTTTCTTTACAATGTTAGTGTAGAGAAAAGAAAAGGTGGACAATTTAAATTGTGCACAGCTTATCACATTACTGGTGTAATGGTATTTATTGGTCCCCAGCATGGACAAGTTGAATTTCATGTGGTAGACCTATCAAACTTTCAATTCTGACCTGGCTATACTCTGAGCCTTCTGCTCTACATGTGATAATGAGAGCTTACTTTTTTTTTTTTTTAATGCCTTCTATACTCCCACACTATTCCGTGGGTTTTACATACATGAGTTTTCTTAAGATCTCTATGGGAAATTCTAATAAATCACCATTTTATAAATGGAGAAACTGAGGCTTAAAGAGATTAAGTTCCATGCTCCAAGCCCTACACACCTGTGCGCAGTATGGTCTCGAGCACACTTTTTCACGCGATGGTTCTCCCAGCTCTGAGTGCTGGTTTCCCACATCCCTACCGGACTAGAGTCCCAAGGAGCTGACGCTGCATTCTCTGTTCCGTATACCCAGAGCCACCGTGAGCACTCGCCAAGGGTGTGTGATGACTTTGTTTCCATTCGCTCCAGGACTGGCTGTGACCAACAGCCTCGGCACAGACACCACCCTGCCTGGGTATTGTCTTAGTGTCCTCTGTTCTCGTTTCTCCATGTCTGCCCCCCATCCTCACCCTCCCACGACAGGACTGCAGTGACTCCAAAGGATAAAACAGAGTAAGTCATAACCTACAAGCCATAAAAGCCATTCTAGCAATATGTACAATTCCATATTTGCTCAAGACCTGCCAGGCCCTGATCCCCTGATAAATAAATCACTTGATACAAACTAATGTATTGAACTCTCCTGGTTTGGGAGCTCTGTGGTCCTCTGGCTATCCGTCGTAGCCCTATAGACATTTTTATAAGAGCTGTAAAATTATATTTCTAATGAGAATAGGTAAAGTAGAAAGAGGATGTAGGATCTAAGAAAGAAAGAAACACGCCAGTGGCATGGCAGAGAGAATAGGACATTCATTTGGGACTATACCACGGATACATCTAGAGACCACAGGGCAGTAGACTGAAGGGAAATCAGTTGCTCAGAAGCTCTGGGGGAAGCAGAGTTACTCACCAATCCTAACAAATTTGGTCTGGGTACAGTGCACTGAGCTAAGAGGGCAGCCCAGCAACACGTGCAATCCCTTCTCAGCATTCTTACCAAATATGTTACATTTCCACAGTAATCGGGACTTTTGACCAATCAAATATTAGTTCTGATGCCATTTACTTCACGCTAGTTTCTCTGGCTTCTGTTTTAGGTACATTGCTTAACTTGAAAGCAAACTAACAACACCAAAAAATCCTTCGTAGTTCCTTACCTTTATTTCATTTTGAATCATCTTGTGAAGAATAATACACCACATGCTACAGTGTAGGGACTGATGCTCTGGGCATCAGAAAGCTGAAAAGGAAAATGAGAAAAGATATTTGTGCTGGTTCATGACAGACAGAGTTGCTCTGGTACTGCGTGGCTTTGTGTCTTTTCCTGACGTTAAGCAAACTCCCCGAACTTTCATATATTTATTTATTTATTTATTTATTAGAAGTAGCCTGGAGGAGGATAAGGAGACTATCATGCTGGAAATAATAAGGGTGAAAATCACTGCTCAGGGATCTCAGAGGTTATTCTTCGGTATAAACTAGTTTTTCCCCAGCATCATGCCCGCAGAACTTGGAAGTTATTGGTGGCTCACTTGAAATGTTTAAGCTTATATCAAAGCAGCAAAAGTGATCATGCACTTTTATCGCTGAGAAAATGGAGACAAGAGCAATTATAGCTCTAAATCCATTATTTCCCTCTATTATTTGGACTTACGTATTTCAGATTTTTTTTGCATTATTTGAATTCCAACTATGAGTGATTCTAACAGTGGTGGGGATTTATGTGGAACTGAGTTACAAGGATTTACCTAAGCATTTAACTAAACATGTTTCTAAATGTAAGAATCATGATTTTTTTTATTCCAAGTACCTAAGGCATTCCTAATTAATGTTAACATTTTCCTTCATTTTTCATGAAGTAAAACATTAAGGATAAAAGAGAAATTCCCTTTTTACTCCATCTCAGGCATTTCTCTCTTTCTTCCTCAGAGGCTACCACCATCATGAATTTTGGTGTAACTTTTAATCTATGTTTATATGATTTCCCTTGATAGGTAGGTAGGTAGATAGATAGATAGATAGATAGATAGATAGATAGATAGATGTAAAACTAGTTTAAACTAAAAAGTAACCTTTGTGTGTATATACATGTGTGAATACATATGTGTACATATACATAATATTGTTTAGTCAGTGTTTTTAAAATTCACATAATTGGGATCAGGCAATACATATGTGAAATTTGCATTTTCCACTCTATATTTTGCTTTTGAGAACTACCTATGTTGATACATTATGTATTTGGCTAATTTATTTTAACTGCTGAATAGTGTCGACCCCATATATATGTACGCAATCACATTATTATATTTGTCCATTCCCTATTACTGATCTCGTAGGTTGTTGCCACGGTCTTGCTACTGCTAACACGTGGGCATGAACAGTCTTGTCCAGGTGTCCCGAGCGTAGGTGTGCAGGTTTCCCTAGAAGCTCTGCCTACAAGCAAAATTACTGAGTGATTGGGCATCTGCATATAAAACATTACCAAATTTTGCCTCATTGCTCACCCAAGTCTCTGCTTTACTCTTTCATGTACAATGTATGAGAGTTTCTTATTTCCCCACCTCCTCTCCAACACAAAATACTGTCAGACTTCCTAGTTGTTTGACAGCCTGTGGAATATAAAGAACTGCCTTGTGTTTAGTTTATATTCTTTCAATGGCTGATAGATTTTGAGTATCTTTTAGTATGTTCAGTGACCATCCATTCTTGATTTTTTTTTCTTCTGTGCATCAGCGATATATATATTCATTGACCTCTTTTCTATTTGACCTTTTAATCTTTATCTTAAAATGATTTGTAGGAGTTATTTTAATGTTCCAGAAGCTAACCCTTTTAAGTTATATGCCTTGCAAATATCTTCTCCCAGGACATGGCTTGTTTTTTCAACTTGGTTTATGGTTTTGTGTTTATGTTTTTGTTTTTATCACATAGGAGTTTAATTTTTATGTCACCACATGTGTGGAATGCAGCCTCTAGAACAGGATACCCAGGGTCATAATCCTGCCTCCACTGTTTGCTGGAGGTGGGACCTCCAGGAAGTTCTTGAACATTTTACCTCAGTTTCATTATCTGTAAAATGGGAAAACAGTACCTATCTCAAAGCTGTTTTCATGAAAGTTAACTATAAATCAGTTAGAATATTGTCTGGTTTAAAGTGAGAACTATCTAAGTGTTACCTATTGGGATTTGTGCTTTTAAAAAATCAATATTTTATTTATTTACTGAGAGAGAGAGCACGTGAGAGAGCACGAGTGGGGGAGAGAGGCAGAGGGAGAGGGAGAAGCAGACTCCCTGTTGAGCGGGGAGCCCGAAATGGGGCTCAGTCTCAGTACCCCAGGATTATGACCTGAGCTGAAGACAGATGTTTAACCAACTGAGCCACCCAGGTGCCCCAGGATTTGTGCTTTTAATATATTGTTTTAAAAACTGTTTCCTAGCACTACTGATTTATATACATATTTATCTATATGTTTAAAAGTTAAATGTTAGGTAGTCTTTGTTATTTTGCTCATAATAATTGGGCTCTGGAACTTGTACATAGTTATGTTTAAATACATACTGACTACTCTAAATTACATCTCTATTTTATTAAATTTAATTCTTTACAGATTACTTGTATTTCAAGAAACAGCATTTTGGTGGTAAAGGAAACTTTATTTTCTAAAATTTAACATGCATGGGAGTTACAACTGCTTCAGAAATAACTTTTATATTATACTAAGTTGAACGATATAATTGGGAGAAAGTTCACCATGAGTAATTCCTAAACAGCTGAAATAAGAATGTGTGGGATATAGGCATAATCTGTGTTTATTGGATGAATAAATAGTTTGTTTGCTTTTTTAAAAAAAGCATCTGCCCAAAAGCAGTTTTAAAAGAAGGAATCAAGTGTATAAGATATACAATTGCATAAAATCCCCTAACAGAGCAAGTAAAGTGTGCACTTAGTGGAAATAAAATCTAAACCAAGTTTCTCTTGGGACTTCTATTTTCTGTGATCAGTCATACTTTTAATGCATTTTAACTGTGCTAAAGGAATCAGGAAACCTTTTAAATGATTAATGCTCTTTATCTGTCCAAAAGGAAGGTTCCTCTGCTTTGAGAGGATTGTTCATCATATTCCCTGAGAATGGTATTCTTTCAACTGAAGTACAAAACGTCTCTTCTTGTTTCTGTTGCATCATAAGATCGAAACACTTTTGAAAGAGATGAGCAAAAAGTAAATATTATATAAAACTGGGAGGCGTAGCCATACACATAAAATCGCCCATTATTGTAGATGAGCAGATACATCTCACAGGGTGAGTAAAAGCTGTCACACCACCTTATTTGTGTGAGAGTGACCCCAGACATTTCCTCCCCACGCAACGCTGTGGAAATGGAAGGCAGAGAAGCAAGAAACACCTTACAACCTCAAATACTGACACATTTCTGTATTCCTCAGTGTGACATTTATTCTACAGAAACAAACCTCCCTCCAGCTCCAGAGTTTTCACACAACAGGGCTTTATTTCTCGCTCATGCTGTGTCTTCTCGGGGCTGGCAGAAATCTTCCTCCCTCCTACTCAGGGACCCATCGCAGGGGGGTTAGGACAGAAAGAGAGCATGAGGATTGCATGCCTGCCCTTCCGTGCCTGGGGCAGCAAGTGGCACTTGTCACTTCCTGCCATAGGCTTTACATGGTCCCATCTGTGTGCACGGGGGTGTGATGTGTGTTCTACAGTGTGCCTGTGAGGAGGGGAGTAGCGAGGGCCTCCATCGACTTCCTCTTACTGCTTCAGGTGGGAAGTCACCTGAGGGTGTTCCCCTCCGTGACTTTTTATTGTGAGCGAGGAATAGGAGCTGTGGAGTGGGACAGGTTAGTTTAAGTCGTTGTTGAGCTCCTTAGGATCTGTGTGGTCAAGACATTTAACACCTATAACCCTTTATTCGCCTTCTATCAAAAGAGCATTGTGGTTGACAGGAATTAGCGGAGCCAAGGTATACAGTTAAGTACTTAGAGAAGGGCTATACTGGCCAAAGGGATGTAGCAGCTGAGAGATAGTTGTAAATCCTGGAGGGTGTAAGGAGAGCATTTGTAGTGTATCAGAAAAATGCTGTTATCAGTTTCCTGGGGCTGCCATAACAAATTACCACAGCGGAGTGGCTTAAAACAAAACAAAAAATGTAGTCTCTCACAGTGTTGGAGTCCGGAAGTTCAAGATCAAGGTGTCAGCAGGGCTGTGTTCCCTATGAAGGTTCGGGGGGAAGGGAGGGGATCATTTCTTATTTCTTCCAGGCTCTGATGGCTCTAGAAATTCTTTGATGGCTCCAGGCATTTCTTGGCTTATACATGCAGGACTCCAATTTCTGTTTCCACGTTCCTATAACCTTCTCTTCTCTGTCTTTCTCCATTTCTGTTTCTTAGAAGGACAGTTCAGATGATCTCATCTGAAGACCTTTAACTTAATTACATCTACAAAAATGTTTCTTCCAATAAGTAGCTGCACACAGTTTCTAGAGATTTAATGTGATCCTATCTTTTGGGGGTGAGGGGCACCATTCAACCTACTATAAATATGAAAGCATTTTTTATTCCCATTTAAAATGCCACTTACTAACTGACCATGCATGCAATTCTTAAAATATTGACTTTAGGATTACATTTCTGTTTTAAGTGTGAAACTTTGTAGTTCTCTATTACCACTATATAGCACATACCTTTTTGATACAAGAAAAAGTTGCGTTGGATTGAATTTGTAAAGTTACCATTTCACGTATCAATTCTGTCTATAGTTTTCACCATTGTGAACACATTTCCCAGTTTGCTAAAGTGGATGGGTTGAGGAGCAAGATACCCTGTAAAAGTCACATGTCCCTTAAAGGACTATCCTTGTGTTCGTGTATATCAATCATAGCTTTTTTGAACACTGATTTATACCAGAATTCCCTTTTCCTTGTTCCTCTGTAAATGTATTCAGAAGCCATCTCTGAAGTACAGATTAAAGGTCTAAAATCCACTTGCTGTTGTGCAACTGATGAGCTATTCATAGAAGCTGCTTGATCAGAGTAGAGGCTTTAGTGAAATAAGTGTAGAAAATCATTCTCAAAATGATACCTGTCAGTAATTGGCATCTAGATTTCTTACCAATTATTGACATATAAAAAGGGGGCATGTAGAAAGTATTTGCATATATAATGAAAGAGTTATGCATGTTTAGAAATTTTAAATTTATTTATCTACTTAATAAATTGTTCAAAAGTTACCTATGTTGCCTCCATAGATGAAATCTGTGCAGTATCTTTGGCATATCCTGTGTAAGGACTGCCCTTCCTACCTAGGTCATATTATAAAATGTATTTGTAAAGGGAGAATTTGGGAACTGTATATCCAATTGGTGGTAAAGTGTTACAATTTTTAAATTATTTAATTTAAACTAGTAATCAACTGACAGGAACTGCTCATGTGATAATGTCTGGAAGAAGGTATAGATTTAGTGTATCTTCTTTATAATGAAAAAGGAGGTTATATCTTTCCCAGACGACCTGACAAAGTCTACATGAAACTAGTCAGCCTCATATTTTAAAATAACTAAAATTGGGTACACCTGCATCCATGTAGAAGCTGTTGTAAGGGATGAGTATAATAGGTTGGGCTTTGTAAAAAAACAAAACAAAACTATTCTCTGAAAATTACAGAAGAGTGTCCATTTATAACACACGAGTACCTGTGATTCAAAAGAGATATACATCAAATGGATTAAAGTTAAGATTGCATCAGAACAGAATCTCTTTTCTCAGTAAAAATAAATAAAATAAATAAATAAATAAATAAATAAATAAATAAATAAATAAATAAATAAAAATAAGACACAACATGGAGCCCATACCATAGTGCGTTACTACTCTAACGCACCTCTGTGTCTTATAGTCTAGGGTCCTTGGTTTCAGTCAGTGCATTACACCTGTGTATTCTCTTTTTTATAGTTCAGCAGAAGAGCAGTTTCACTGGCAATCACAAGGTAAGGTACAACTTCTTGATGAAACTTACACTTATTTCTACATTGTGTCTTTATTGATTAATTTCTTTGTGAACTTTAAAAAAAACACCGATAAAAATGGACACGATAAGACCACAACACTAAAATTAAATGATGTTGTGATAGCTCATGATTTCCTGAGAGTTAAGTTCTCTCAATTCCCTAGAAACTTTTATGATTTTCATGGATACATGGAATTGGCTGGCCTTGGCTTTTGCTACTGGTTGACCAAGAATTACAATATGAAATCTAATGAGAACTTCATGGACTTAATGTCTTTGGTTAGGACACTTTTCATTATTAAAGAGTAGCCTAAAGCTTTAATAATAACAATATCATGTGTTTATTCATCACTTGAAAATATTGTATTTCAGATGGTCAAAAAGACATCGAAGACGAACTTACAACAGGTCTTGAGCTGGTGGACTCCTGTATTAGATCACTGCAGGAATCAGGAATACTTGACCCACAGGATTATTCAACAGGTGAAAGTAAGTCAAATGACAATTACGCTTGAAGACAATTAAAATATAAGAGTATTCTTTATTCTCATATAATTAACACAGTGAGTCATATCTAATAGGACCTCAGCCTGTGTTTATACTTGTTTTATCCATTTCACTCCACTCTCTTCTAGTTCCTTCCCACATTACCCCACCCCAACTCACGTGAGGTTAGATTACAAGCTCTCTTAAATCAGTAATTGACATCTAGATTTCTTAACCAATTACTGACATAGTGGTGATTCTCACCAATTCTCTGATATCCTTTTTGGCATCTATCTAGACTATCACATTGAATGAACTCACCATATATTTCTTTAATCAATACAGTGTCTGCTTTAAAATTAACTGTGAATGCATTACTTATACAGATCATTTTTGGTAGAGATCTTAAACAGTATGACAATTATATAACAAAATAGAAAAACTCAATATAATATATGCAGTACTAAATACTTAGTATTATGCTATAGTACTATGCAATAACCCCTTATATTTCTATATGTGGCCATCTTGCATTGCATATTAACTTTAGCAGAATATTTAAAAATTTCTTCATCTCCTCCTAATTACATATTTTTCAACCATAGTGGTTGAGGCTTAGGAATAAAAGTGCTATGAATTGAAATGAGCTTCACTTTAATAAATCATAAAATTCTCTTGACTTAGTTTAATAAGATACCACAAAAAGCCAAAAACTAAATAATTAAAACATATGTCACCCTGGCAATTTCTGCATCGGAAATCACTGGAGCATTTTATTTCTTCATTTAAAAATATAAAATTTCCGGACACCTGGGTGGCTCAGTTGGTTGAGCGACTGCCTTCGGCTCAGGTCATGGTCCTGGAGTCCCAGGATCGAGTCCTGCATCGGGCTCCCTGCTCAGCGGGGAGTCTGCTTCTCCCTCTGACCCTCCCCCTCTCGTGTGCTCACTCTCTATCATTCTTTCTCAATAAATAAATAAAATAAAATAAAAAAATAAAAAAAAATATATATATAAAATTTCCTTGAATACCCACCAAGGTTTGTTATTTAAAAGAAAGATACAAGAATAAGATAACATTCTGATCTTGAAACCATTAAATTTACACATTAGTTCACTTTCTCTACAATTTTTATAGTACCACTACTCTTAGGAAAGCATCATCACAAATATCTAGATGTATTTAAACCCATAGGCGTCCGCTCAATAAAACTCCTAAAATAAGATGCATGATTTGTAGCATCCTTGTCCTCTGTATTTTATATTTAAAAATGTAGAATTATTATTTCTCTCTCAGAGTCAATAAATGTATCTCCCTTATAGGGGTGGTTGCAGTTAGAATTATATTTAATTAATATTTGAGACACATGTACTTACTTTGTTCAAGTAAGGAAAGCAGAGATAAAATAGTGTGTCTTGAGAGAGGAGGTGATATTAGATCACATTTTTCATATAATAATAGAGAAACATATTCTATTTTGAGTTTAGGAGAGAGGATAACCTTCAATACCCAGAAGGTGCAGAAGAAAGAAGGAAAATGTAAAATAAGAGGCAAACCAGTTAATATAGAAGGGATGAACACACTACACTACAGAACTAACACACTACAGTTGAGCGCACTGAATTCTTTGAAAAGAATAAAAATTCAAGTTTGTAATAAGCAAAGATAAAATAATTATGTGATGTTTATAAGGGACACACTTACATTAATGAAATAAATGTTGAAGTTAAAGAGCAAAGTAGCAACAGCAAATACAACAAACACAAACTGGGATCGGGAAGAATTTGTGAGATGAAGTGGAGTTTAATGCAGAAGCCCTAAGCAGGGTCAAAGAGGAGTTATCTAAGTGAAAATGTCTTGGCTTATAAAGATGCAATACACTCATACTAATGAAGTAAACATGATGCACCAAACAAAATAGTGTCTGGATATTAAAACAAAAATTATTAAGAATGAAAGGAGAAATTGATAAAAAATACTATTGCGAACATGCCAATAATGCACATGTCTCAGAATCAGACAGATTACTGGAAGAAAAAGATGCATAAGTTGGAATAAATAATTAACAAACCAATGTAATAAATGTATCTAGAAAGTTAAATCCACTGAGTTATAATATATATTTGTTATATATGTCCAGGGAATATTTATTTATTTATTTATTTATTTATTTATTTATTTATTTATTTATTTATTTAAAAGATTTTATTTATTTATTTGACAGAGAGAAACACAGCAAGAGAGGGAACACAAGCAGGGGGAGTGGGAGAGGGAGAAGCAGGCCTCCCGCCGAGCAGGGAGCCCGATGCGGGGCTCGATCCCAGTACCCTGGGATCATGACCTGAGCTGAAGGCAGTCACTTAACCAACTGAGCCACCCAGGCACCCTGTCCAGGGAATATTTATAAACCTTGATCAGCTGTGGGGCAGTAAAGAGAACCCCAAAAATTGAAAAGTGTAGAAAGGTCACATTCTTTAATAATAATCCAGTAAAATTAAAGGTAAATAAAATGATAAAATATATTCACATTAAAATTAAGAAACATGCATTTAGATCTACTGAATCAAAATAGCAATAAAACAGAAAATTACATACTATTTAAAAAGCAAATAATGTAGCAATATTTTGTAATGAAAACATAGGGGTAAGGGGAAAAAACTACTTTCAGAATAAATCTTAACTTTATTATTAAAAACGAAGACAAGGTAAAGGAATGTTGTACTCATTTTGGGGAAACCTTAAAAAGGGCTGAATTAAACCAAAAGAAACTAGGAAGATGGGACTAATAAAAGTAATGTGGAGATAAAATAATATAAAACAAAAGAGTAGAAGAGATAAATAAAGTATAGAAGGAATAAATCTATGAACTTTTAAATAACTTTAAATCAACTAATAATCCTCAGCTTTCCTAATTGAGACACTGTGGTACCCGTGAGAGAAATGGAATGAATTTTTAGTGTTCACTTTTGTTTTCCTGTAATACATGTTCAAAATTTACCTACAAAAGACGTAGCTTTGTTACAGGAACATTAAATACTCCAGTAGGGTTTTTTTTTTTGGAATGTATTTGGCAACTGCTGAATTTTTGTCTTTCAGAAAGATTAGTTACTTCATGTTTTTATGTACTGGATTATCTTTTTGAAGACTCATAGGATTTTAGTTGATTGTTTTTCCTGCATGCCCCTGCCTCCTTGTTTGAGATAGGAAAAGTAACAAAGCAAAACAAACAGGTGATAAAATCACCACCCACACGTTTTATGCCAAAGGATCTAAACCACAGTGAAATGCGGAATATTGTTATTCTTACATTTATTCTTAACATTTTCAGAGTCACTTTGAGACTGAACTAATTAAGTAAATTTTAGGAAATTAACTTAAAAATACTGAGTAGGTAACTATCACTTTAGGGATCAATGATGAGTAATTTTAATTGTTTAGAAGGTCATAAAATAGAAGTCTCAATTGCTTTTGTATTTGTATCAGGGTCCAGCTAGCAAATAGATTCTACTCAATAGAGTTATACTGAAGAGAAGTTAATTCCGGGACTATTTACAAAGGAGAGGGCAAGATTAAGGGAATGCAATGTCTGGGGAGGTACTTGGGTAGCAGCAACAGAGGGAAGCCCTTACCACCATCGGTCCTGAAGGAAAAGTCCAAGGAATAGTACCGGCAGAGTCAAGAGGCATGGCAGGAGCAGAAGAATAAACATCCTAACCTCTCTCCTCCCGCCTTCTGATGCCCTCGTGCCTCCTATTGACCGAATCCGATCATAAGCCAAAGAGCAAGGGACAGTCTACTTGGAGAAAAGGGCAGAGAACGACTATGCAGAGCAAAGCAAATAAGCAGCAAGACATCCCATTAAGTAGTAGAACAGCATACCATGTTTATGTTCTTGTTGGATAAACTTAACACATAGATAGGTAGTGACTTTTTTGACACATCTCATATAATGAGTGCAAGCCCATCAGATTCGGAGTCCCTTGTTTTGGTGATTACTTGATGGGTCCCTTACTGGAACCGACATGAAATAGCTAAAGTTAAATTGGACCTGACACACTGCCCTTGAGGGCCAGTCTCTTAGTCCTCACTCAAAATAACATTAAATACAATCTAAAACCAGCTTGAAAGAGCACTAGAATGACAACCAGTTCAGCCCCCAAGCACACAGTGTTTAATTTGCTGTGTTTAAAAGCTTTTGTTATTTTTCTTTCCACGGTCTGATTAAAATAAATTTGAATCTTAGTAAATCCATCCTTTTGACCCTAAGGCAAGCAGTAACTGCTCTGCTATATTAACTGTCGTGTCATGTACCTATCAGTATTTTCCAACACTTGGCATTTTTTAAGAAGTGCTATCCTAAACAGTATGTAAATCATGTGTACAACCTTTGCCATCCTGCCACCATTTCATGACTGCCGGCTGTGTAATTTCAATTCTAACAAATATGTGTCGCAGAGTCACTGGGAGAATTGTTATTGCTTTGCTGGGGAAAAAAACAAGTTACTGATAGAAGCTTGGGGCCATTATGTTCTCACATAATGTACAGCTTGACCTGAACTGCCATGGACTAAGTACCTTATTTAATCCATGCATCTTCGGAGATAGAAACTCAGAGATAAGGGTGATTATGTCTTACCCAAAAACTAACAAAAATATATGCCAGTCAAAATCAGAAATCAAATAGAGAACTTGGGAGAAAATGACTTACATGTTAACAGACAATGTTAATTTGCTTAAATATTGTATTTTGAAATAGTCATTATTTCTATCTGTAGCATATTGATAAATTGAAATTCCACCATGTTCTAGAAAATCCCAGCATTTAGGAGGAAAAGAAAACTTAGGAGCTTAATATATTCTGAATGTTATGATACAGGAAAGAATGTTATTCTGGTTTTTCAAATCAGAACACTCTCAAAAAATCAAGAATCAATCTTGTAGGTTACTATTCTGAGCAGATAGAATCCAAATAGAATAATCATATGTAGTTGGACAGAGGTGAATATATTATTTACTGTTGATTTACAATCTGTCATTTTTATTTAATTGCTGTGCTTATACTTAATTGTTATGTAGTGAGAAAATCGTTGAGGGATGAAGTTATTAAGATGTCATAAAATATAACTCCCTATATTTTTATGCAGTAATAATAGTAAAGGTGAGAGACATCCTTATGAAGTGAATACTTTCATAATTCCTAGAAGCATGGCACCAAAGGATGCCAAAGTGGTTTGGGAGTATAAGGACTTTATAATAATTAAAATAATCAAAATGATAAGTATATTGATCATGTGGCTCGCAATATTGATATGCTCAGGGAAAGAGAACGGGTTTATCTTATTTTCTGTTATGGTAGAAACCAGTCCTTAGTTAGATCCAACATAGACCCTCTGGGTAGGGGTACAAGGTAGCCCATCCCGCCCTTGGAGTCAGAAGACCTGGATTTAAGTCCTGATGCTCACCCCATTCTACCAGTGGTTAAGGACTGTCACCTAGACTCTGGAGACCCCAAGTCTTTTCCTGGAAATGCACTTATTCAAGTTAGTTGAGTTCATCCTTGGATTGCTCATTTCCTGTGAAATCACTTCATCATATGCCTTTGGATTTTGAAATGCAAATGAGACAATCTCCTTTCCAGAAGTTTGTCATGGTTCCAAGTCTAAAGTTGTCTTTAGATACTATATGCATCCATTTGTTTCCTTTCAAAATTCACTCACACTCACTTCCTCCACTGCCTTTGGTGTTGTAGGGCCAAAAGGGAGTTAAGAGTAGCAGAAATGGAAGATACGAGCAAAAGTCAAGGGAAAACACCCAGGTGGCACACAGGACATAGTAATATCCTCCTAGAAGCTATAATTGAATTGCCCTTCCAGATGCTACCTCTACCTGGTTTTCAACTAATGTTCAATTTCTTTTTCTTTGATTTCCTTCTGTCACATAGATGTTTAAAAGGCATATCTTTTCCAAAGAAGCAAATATAGGAAGCGAAGGGATTGACAAAGGCATAAAGTACCAAGTGTTCCTTCTCCATCCCTGAAGCAAGAGAGAACATAATGCGAATTTCTCATTAAAAACATCATTCTCAGGGTGCCTGGGTGGCTGTCGGTTAAATGTCCAACTCCTGATTTCAATTCAAGTCTTGATCTCAGGGCTGTGAGTTCAAGCTCTGCTTTGGGCTCTGTGCTGTGCACGGAGCTTACTTAAAATAAAATTTTTTAAAAAAATCATCTCCACCTGTGTTAGTAGGGTGTCCTGGGATCAAGCACAAAGTTTAAAGCCTGATGGAATTTTTAATAAAACAAAACAATTGAGTTTTGAAATTGTCAAGGCACCACAGGTGCCCAGAACACAAATATGAGGATCAAACAAAAGCTGTTGAAAGTGAAGAAAGGATCAGAACTCACATGAGTGTGAGAAAAAGTAGAGAGTCTGAAAGCTCCCATGAGAAAGTCAGAGCAAGCACAATTTTCCTCAGGGGACAGTGGAAGAAAGGGTATCCTGGTGATACCTTGTGGAGACATCTTGTGGGATTCCCCCAGAACTTAAAACATTAAAACTGCCCAGGATCAAACAAGTCACTTCAACAGCAACTGATATAGTCTATTCTTCCTTTGCTGGGTTTTTACTGAAGCCCTACAGACACAGGTGGGTGTTATAGTCATTCATTTTTAAATGTATAGATTAAATGCTTATTAAAAGCAGCACAGAGAGTCTCTGCCCCTGTGGCATTTCCACACTAGTCAGAGAAGGCTGAAAGCAAGCAATCTGAATACTACAAGGTCAAGTACATAATTGCTATAAGCAATGACAAAGTCAGCAAGAGGTGGAGTTAGAATAGGGTTCTCAATATGTACTTGGGAATCCTGGGGGATCCTGAGGCCCTTTCGGGGGACCTGAAAAGGCGTGAATTTTCACAATGATCCTATAAAGTTACTTGCCTTTCAATGCTCATTCTCACACCTGAGGGTGAGAGAGTCTCAAGAGCAGAGTTAGCAGAGCTTTCCAGAAGCTGCATGTTGCGCGGTGGCATCATTGCCATTTGGTTTTAAACATTTTTTTCATTTTTAAAGCAGTAAATAGCATTCTATAGCACCCATATAAATAAAAGCTCTTTGTGGTCCTCAGTGATTTTAAGAGCATGAAAGTGCTATGAGAACTCTAGTTTTGAGACAATAATCAAAGGGTCCAGGAAGACCTCTGTTTGAGAAGATAATTGGATCAGGGACCTGAACAAAATGCGCAGGCAAGCCACGCAGATTTCTAAGGAAAAGTCCGTGATTTGTGGCAAATGAAATGCTGGTTCTTTAAGTGAGTATATTCCACAAATCAATTACAGTGTTTTCAGGGTTTAGCTTTTAAATTTTGTTTTCTTCTGAACTGATTTTTTTTATTTCTTTTCACAATTATTGATAATAAGAAATATGAATCTATTATCTTTAGACAATTAATTTATGAAGAAATACGAATAATGCCTTTCCTCTCTGTGCTACATTAATTTTTTAAATGGTAAATAATCTGAAAATAAAACTTTACAAGGAAATAGTTGGAAATTGTAATGAGCTATAAAAAATACTCTTCTGTGATTATAACATCATGTAAAATCCCATGCATAATAATATTCTTGAGCTAAAGTCATACATATGGGCACCTGGGTGGCTCAGATGGTTAAGCTTCTGCCTTTGACTCAGGTCATGATCCCAGGGTCCTGGGATCGAGTCCCGCATTGGGCTCCCAGCTGAGCCTGCTTCTCCCTCTGCCTCTCTCTCTCTCTGTCTCTCATGAATAAATAAATAAAATCTTTTAAAAAATGGTTAAAATAAAGTTATACATTTGAAGTTCATTTCGTGATAAATGTCATTTTGTTCATTTCCCTCTATTGTACACAGCTGTAAAGAAACTAAGTGAGTTATTGCATAGTGTGAATGCGGTAACGACCTTCTATTTATCCATATACAATAGTCAGACTTGAAAAAAACCTACTAATTAAGTCAATAGCATTGGTTGAATCTAAATCAGCTTAAAAACTAAGTGAGTACTTATCTAATCCTGGGACCACTAGAGTTTTAATTTTCACATAAGGCATTACACATTGAAAGCAGGTGACCAGACAAAATTGATATTCTGCAGACATACTTAGAAATGAAGTATAGAAACACACCTGCCCATATAATAGCCACATTGCTCGGAGCTGCCTCGCATAACAAGCCTCACGAGCTTTTTCCCTTGGTTAATTTTAGGAATGGTGGTTGGACTTAACTACTATTTTCAGTGAAATTCCTCAGTGAAACTCCTACTTATGAGCCGTTAAAGTTACTAATGAAGACAATAGCCAGTTTAACACCACTAGCCACCTCTTATTCCAAGTAAGTTTAAACTGATGAATTTATCCAGAAGCCGTAAAGAAGAAATGGCCACTATAAATGAAAGTGATTAGTAATTAGTTCAATTTAAACAAAAGTCAAGGGGCGCCTGGGTGGCTCAGTCACTTAAGTGACTGACTCTTGGTTTCGGCTCAGGTCCTGATCTCATGGGTTGTGAGATGGAGCCCCATGTTGGGCTCCATGCACAGCGGGAAGTCCGCCGGAAGATTCTGTCCCTCTGCCCGTCCCCCCCACTTGCTCTCTCTCTCTCTCTCAAATAAATGAATAAATATTTTTTAAAATAAATAAACAAAAGTCAATATTTTTACTTGCAGTTAGATATGACTAAAGTGCTTTGAGCTTATTAAAGTCAATTTGGTAATCTGACAGCTTTTCTCATTGACAACTATTCTCATTGATTTTGTGATCTTTAACAGCCCACTTGTATATGTAATTTCCACCAACTACTTCTTTTATTCTAATGCAATATTTTCTATAAAAAAAAGATTTTCTCTTTCTGTTTATTTAATGTTGCTCTAAAAATTTACTCTCATTTAAAGCACAATAATGCTTAACCTTCAAATCTTTTTTTTTTTTTTTCTTTTTGGGATAGAGTGAGCACATAATGGTGGGTGGGAGAGGCAGAAGGGGAGGGAGAGAATCCCACGTGGGCTCCCTTCCCAGTGTGGAGCCTGACACAGGGCTGGATCTTATGACCCTGAGATTATGACCTGAGCTGAAATCAAGAGTCAGATACTTAACTGACTGAGCCACCCAGGCACCCCAACCTTCAAATCATTCTTTTAAAAAAAAATGATTTTATTTATCTATTTGTCAGCGAGAGCACAAGCAGGGGGAGCAGCAGAGGGAGAGGGAGAAGCAGGCTCCCCACTGAGCAGGGACCCCAACGTGGGGCTCGATCCCAGGACCCTGGGATCATGACCTGAGCCGAAGGCAGCCACTTAACCAACTGAGCCAACCAGGCGTCCCAACCTTCAAATTATTCTTAACCTTCCACAGAGACTGGTTAGCAAGAGCATGGAAATGAATGCAGATTCTGTCAGTTATAAATGTATGTGAATCTTGCTGGCATTATTTTTCATGGTCTGCATAAAGATAAGTTTCTATATCATTTTGACAGAATCAATTTAACCTAAGAGTAAGTGTTTCTAAGTTTCCTGACAAATGTACATCTAAACAAAGCTGCCAGTCCAGGGTCCAGTCCTGAAAATGTCCCTCGGTTGGTATGTTTATTATTCCTTTGACAATCCTGAATTAACAGCCTCAACAAACCATTCATGGGGTCCCTGTTTGAGGCATTGCCTAATTCTAATAGTTTATCTTAGTGCCTTCTTGTTAGTAGCACTTTTTTCTTTAATGGTAAAAATGATCCTTTGGAATTAAATCGATAGCTTAATTACCCCTTAGAATCCCTGTCTTATTCTTGCGGTTTCAGCTCCCACTATTGGTGACCCTGGCAGCTACATCTCTGTCCTAAAATTTCACTTACAATCAAACTTTGATCTCGGAAATTACATAAGACCTAGGAAGATTAAGTTCGTCAGGTGATGTTTGAGCCAGCATTAAAATCAAGCCCTTTCTAACTACATAAATCCCCACCATCTCCTCCAACTCTGTAATGTAAAAAGGAAGCCCATCTTTCCTCAAAACATCAAGGCTGCAATACACACCAACTTTTCTTCTTTGGAATGCCACATCATTGGGAGTTTCTGTTTTCCCACGCTCATCTGTGAATATTTGTTGGCTTCTAGGACAGGTGCTCGACTGAAGCGGACCAGAGTTCGCAAGTCCCAGTAAATGACCTTAACCCTTGTAGAAAGAGAAGGCATGTGCTTGATGATGACAACGGGGTCCTGTGTGTGGGGTTTTCTGGAGGAACCTCCCAAGCTCCCGGTGCAGTGCTCCCAATCAGCCAAACTACGGAGTCATTTGGACCCTCTTTCACTCCTGCCCACTTAGTCACTAAGTCCCCGTGAGCTTTTCTTTTAAAATGTCTCTTAACTGTGCACCTTTCTGCCCCTTCCTAAAGTAGCCACCAGTTAATATTTCCTCCATTACCGTGGGTTTCCTTTCTTTGCACTGCAGGAAATCCCTGGTCCTAGTCTCTCCAGTATCTGAATAGAGCCCTGCTGCCTTCATTGTAAATGTTCAGAATTCTGCTTCCATCCTATTATCCTGTGTAATACTGTACAGATCTCTGTTAAGTCATTCAGATTCCTCAGAGTCTGGTCTGTTCAGAGGGTTAAAGCAGCATGGTGGGGGCAAGGTGAATTTTCTTTGAGCTATCAGGCATCAGGGCAGCCTGCACGGAGGAGGTGACATTTAAACGGCTCTTTAAGACTAAGTTTTGAGGTTGACAGAGAAAGGAATTTCAGGCTGAAGGGACAGAGAGAACTTTTGCTTTCTCATCTCTTGGCTCTGACAACTAGGTTTTGTTCGGTTTTGTTTTTAATTTTAAGTAGGCCATTTTAATGATCTATGCCTCAAATGTCTCATTTGTAAAATGAAAGCTCACGAGGTGTTGAGGGAAAACGTCAAGTGATATATGGCACAATACTGTAATAAGGTTTTCAGGACAAACAAATCCCAATCAAGGGTTTATTATGATCAGACCATGAGGCTACGTAATTAGATAATTAGATACTAAAACTAAAAACTGATATTTGTAAAGCAGTTTATATTTTTCCAAGCAGTTTCACATCCATTATCTCATTAGGTGCTCAAATTTGCCCAGATTAAAATTTGTAGAGGCAGAATGATGGAGTGTGGTTAAGAACACATGCTCTGAAGCCAGAGGCCTCACTTGCATGCAGCACCCCGTGTGGTGCGACCCTCAGTCCCGTTGACATGAAGGGGGATGGTCGCACCTCTTCCCTGGGTCCTTGTGAAGATGCAGTGAGCTAACGGATATCAGCTGCTCTGGATGGTCCCTGGAACTTAGCAAGTACTCAGTAAAGGTCAGCTGGTATTACCGGCCCTTCCAGTCCTCATCATGTCCCTTTCGTAAACATGGAAGTCTACTAAGTGTTCTGGTCCTGGATTCCTTCCCCCCCCCAGCCGTTGGCATGCTTGTGGCCTACATAATGACTTAGCAATGCCACATGGTAGGCCTCTGGCCTTTCTGCATTATTGCAAAGTATGTAGTTGAATGAAGGTTCACTGTTTTCTGGGACCAATATTTAGCTAAAGCACCAAGAATTAGCAACTCCAGAAGAAGTGTCTTTAAACCTGTGCAAACAGAATAAGAGTGTATAATCATGAAAGCTCTAGAATTTCTAGCTCAGTTAAGAAGAAACAGACGATATATTATAGCGTATACATTAATACGATCTGTGAGTCTGAATTTTTATGTAGAAAATTAGCCTTTCAAGCTTTCTACCTGCTGAGGCTGATCTCTGTCCCACTGATGGCAGACAGCAAGCTTCCCCGGCCAAAACCCGGAGCCTGTAAGGAGAGGTTCATTGGAGAAGCCCGAGACATAAAGATTTCTCCTACAAACAAGTTATCTTCTCTTCAGGGGAGACTTTTTCAACCTTAAAATACCGGTCTGTGTATAGGACTTAATGCTGCTTGGATGGCAAACGGCAGCTACTCCTGGATTTGGGGATAGAAGATGAGGATCTGAGTCTCATCTTCACTTTTTCCAAGTGTATGACACTGGCTGACCGACCACTCAGCCTCTCCACACTTCTGTTTGCATTTCTGAGAAATCATGAAAAAGACTCCAGGATAATTTTTTTCGCAGGTTGCTATGTGGTCTCTAGTCAACTGATGAATTAGCAGACACACTGAGATATTATTGAGATACTGACACTACACTCAAAATACATGGCTTCAGTATCTTTCTAGGATCCATGGCAGGTTTTATGCTCCTCAACAATGTTGTTCCCTTAGACTTTCTCCCCTCTGTCTAGCTGGGACTATTGCGTCTTGATCCTAGATTATACACTCTTATTCTGTTTGCACAAGGAATCCTATTGAGCAGACCCCTGGGCTCAGCTTTGAGGACCATCCCATGATGGGGAAGGTCCATAATGGACCAGAATGGACAGAGAGATCAGTCAGCATAGAGATCTGGAAGCATACACACACCAGAGGGTAACTGTTGCTTTCTGTGACCTAATAGGACATGGTGATCCACTGTTGCTCATAGTTCAGGTTTCCTCTGGAACAATTAATTACACTAAAGGCAACATTCCGTTTCCCTGGGTGGAATTTTAAAGCCCAGTCTCTTCTCTCCTCAACTTAAGAAACCCTCTTCCACCATCCTCATCCCGCAGCAGATACGCTTCATATCCTCACGACTGTGGTCTAATATTACCTCTAGCCCAAGCCTCTAGCCAAGACTTGGTGGAAAGTCAAAAGTTCTGGAGGAAAAAAGTCATAATTTAAAGCCCAAGACTGTAAACGCTTTCGAAACCTCTGGAAAATTTGTATTTTCTACCTCAGTGCACAGTAATGTTAATAAAGGTAATCAAGAGTTAGTTATATGTAAATTTTACTTCCATTATAAAGTAATTAAGGATTATCCTATAATTTTAACCTTTTCATATTCTCATATAGCTTTGTTCTCTAAAATTGGAATGAATAAATGCTATTCATTTGAAACCTAGTGAGCAATGGAAATCATTCTAAAAGGCATGCAGTGTTTTGGCTATTATCCTGACTGTTTTGCCCTTGCCAGGTGATATGTCAGTGCTGTAATATTACGATACATTGCTCATTGTTGGAATTACCTTTGTCAGACTGCATCTAGGTTTCATGCTTGAAATGTGTGAACAAAATAATGGGATAGAGAATCTTGGTTTGTTTTTGTTGAGTATTGATCAGATACATGACTGATTCTATAAAAGATGAGCAGATCTGATTATTTATGATGTATATTTCAGGAGCACATAAATCACATTTTTAATTGAAATCCCTTTGAAAAAGGACTTTAAATTGCTACCATAAGACCCTGCATGGAAAGCATTTGTAGGTTTCTGGTGATAATTCTATGAATCTATTCGGAATTTACAAAATTGTAGGACTTGCTAACTACAGAGGCAAGTAAGTTCCTCAGAGCAGAGTGATGCAGTCTTCTTAAAAGGCAAATAACCAGGACACATAGTTCTCTTGCTTTATAGATTATGTCCAACTATTGGGGTGCCTGGGTGGCTCAGTTTGTTAAGTGTCTGCCTTCAGCTCAGGTCATGATCCCAGGGTCTTGGGATGGAGTCCTGCATCAGGCTCCCTGCTCAGCGGGGAGTCGCTTTTCCCTCTCCCCCCCCCCACCCTGCTCATGCTCTCTTGCTCTCTCTCTCAAAAAAGATGTCCAACTATTTACAAGAAATTGAAGATTTTACTTTACTTTATTTCATTTTACTAACATTTCCAAAAGTCTGTGCACTGTTGTATCTGTTTCAACTTTCAGTACCCTGGAGATGTGCTATCATGGGGGAGGGGGCATGGCCAAGGAAAGCCATCACCTCAGGGTAGAAAGAAATAGCCAAAAGAAGTCTCAGGGGGACGCTGCCCATTGTCAGGTAGAGTGGGGACCACTGACTTTAAAAGGCCTTTGCTCTTTCAGCAGAGCTCACTCTCCTCCACTGAGCTGTGATCTTCAGTAGGGTAGTGTTCCAGGGGAAAGCCTTTGGCCACAGTTTGTTACTGGTCCCCCAGTACCTCTCTCTTCTTCCTCCTCCTTGGAGTTAGTCACTGTCTGCCCCTGCCCCCATCACCCCAGCTCCTCTTCCTCCCACAGGCTCTCCTATATCTCAGCCTGCCCCTCACCTAGGCATCGTGACTCTGTCTGTCTCTGTGCCTCGAAGTTTCCCCAGCAGCAGTGGGGACAATATGTTCCTGGCATCCACAATGAAACTTTGACTGCACTCCCCATAGAGACATCGTATTTCTGGTGATTAGGCCTATAATACCATCAGTATGGATTAAACGATTTTTTGCAGGCTATTGCAAACTTCACCATCTGGTATATACTGTTTGCTTGGGACTCTATTTTCTAAATTACAAGAAGAAGGATTACAATTGTACTTTTGTTATGCCCTTCATGATGAAATTGGGACTGGATGGGAACATTTTTATATCCTTGCTTGACTTTTTTCCAGATTTCAAAATACCCAGTCTTACCTGTATTAGTTAATTGGCTTATTATTCAACATCCAGTGGTGAGAATGTATGTTTGCATTGTTCAGAAGCCTCACCGGGGAATTAGAGGGAAGGAAGGTGGGAGAAGTTCTTAAATGACAAATGTTACAGAAACTGATGCTCTTTTAAGGAAGACACGTTATTTTTATACAAAAAAGAAAAGGCCTATTGCATGTCGAATCTGTGGTCTCATTTGAAAGAAAGCCATGTTATAGTCCTGAAAAGAAAGAAGTAAGGAACTTGAAATTTGCCCACATTTATTAGAAATGATACTGTGGTCTAAAACAGCCAACGAGGGAGATTAAGGACTGGGTAATGATTATACCATAGTCTATGTGTATATAATTTTGCTCTTTCAAAAAAAGAAGTGACTTTGCACTATGGTTAAGAGAGCATGAGAAAGCTTGGGTTGCCAAGTCCTTCCCACCCGACTCCCTCTGCTCACCCCAAACCCCTCTCAAGCCGCACAATGGGAAATAACAAGTGCATGCACTCTTCCTACTTCTCTGAACTCCCAAAGTGAGTAGGAAATGTGATTAAAGAAATTTGCTTAAATAGACAACAGGCAGACTCTTGCGAGGATCCCATCTAAACAGAATGGAAGAAAATAAAGCACAGTCTCTTATACAAAATATAATTAAATAATAAGGCCCGGCACTGATTCTCATTTCTCCATCACTTGTAATATCAGTCACATTAGCAGCACCAATTTTAACACTGTATCCTCTCATTGTTCTCCTACTGTGATGGCAGAGATAACCAGCAGTTGGATATCAAGTGAGATCAGGGTGAATTCTACATTGTTTGAAGACCTATTAATATTTTAAACATTGTCTACTCTTCAAGCATTGAGGTATTACATCACTATACGATACAATTTGCCACTGATGGGAAGGTTTCGAGTGTTTTAGCATCTTGATAATTAAGTAGGCAATATAATTATATTAACACAATTAACATGAACCAAAAGATAGACTTTTAAATTATTTCAAATGTTTCTGATATTGTGTAATCCAAAAATAACTGCTGGATTAACTAATTTGTCTCAAAAGAAATGTCTCTATGTAGGTCAGGATGAGATCATTTGAAAAAAACTACTCTTTTTGAGAACTTTTAAACCGCCAAAAAAAAAAAAAAAAAAAAAATCTCATTTAAGAGCCGGAGTCAAATTATATGGTCATTTTAGTTCTCAGAATTCAAAGCATAGATGGCTGGAATCGTGTGCGTGTGATAATTCTAGGCTACTCTCAATAAATAATACATGTCATTTCTGCTTCAGTGGGGCTGTCACTTACTGCTCTAAATGACTTTCAATGCAGGGCCCAGCCTGCTCTCCCAGAGTGCACTTCAGCTCAATTCCAAACCTGAAGGGTCCTTCCAGTATCCGGCCAGCTACCATAGCAACCAGACCCTGGCCCTGAGTGAGACAGCCCCTTCGCAGCTCCCCGCCCGAGGCACGCAAGCCCGAGGTGCGGGCCAGACCTTCAGCCAGGTACGTGTGGGGATGGGCGCCTCTGCTGTGTTGGTCCCTGGGCTCCGAGGGAACAGGTGGGGAGCAGGGCTGTGAGCCGCCTGTGATGTTCCCTCCTGCCTTTCTTAGGCATGCCCCATAACTTAGGAGAGATGCCTCCAGGGCTGTGAGGGAAGGACATGAATAATAAAATATGATTATTGAGTAACACTGAATTGTAGATCTTTGCTTGAGGAGTGTCTGTGAATCACTCGGGCTGTATCCGCTTTGTACGTGCTGATCTCCGTGAATGTGTGTCTAGTTACTATTCTGTGTCTCTATGGGACATAAATATGACATGCGTTCTGAGTTTGTGAGGGCACCTGGGACAAATTTTTTTCTCCTAAAAAAAAAAATAAAAAGCATGAAGTTATTCTTTGGGCTTCCTCATATCAAGGAACGTAGCATTAATGCATAATCGAGTACACAGAACTCTTCCGAAGATAACTGTGTTTAGAAGTAGTTACTCTTTGTCAAGTGTGATTTTGAAATGTGCCTGTAATTCTTTAAAGCGTGCACTTGGCCCTGTGGTTTCAGAGCACAGATTTATCAGGTGCCGTTAAGATCAGCTCTTGGTAAATGAAGTAGCTACTAACCTGAATTCTTTCTTTCAAGAAAGATGTAAATGTGGTTTACATGCTAATTTGGGGGTGCAGGCTATATTGGATCGACCCACCAGAATTAATATCTTGTTTTTTTAAGCTGGTTTAAATTTACTTTAATCTCTGTGTTTTTGCTCCTGGAATGAAGAACCCACAACCCTGAAAGTATCCCTATCAGCTGATGGGCTTAACTTCATGCTTTCTGCATTAATGCATAGTACCTCTGCCAGGAAGCCTTCCCCAGCCACTCTACCCATCCTGGGCTCCTTTAACAATCAGACCTGTCCATCGCTATCACCAGTTTATTGTTACGATGCATCCAAGAATCTTTCCAACGAAATTAAAATCTGTTTTAGGGCAGGACTGTTTTTAGCCTCTATCAACAGCCCCTAGCCATCCCCACGGCCCCCAAGAAATGTCTGCAGACAGGAGGCAAGGTGAGCTGGAATGGCATAGCACAGTCACCACGAGATGCTTATTTTTGGTGACATGGACACAAGTGAAGCATAAACTGAAAGGTATCAGTGCATTTCAATTATTAAATTATTGCCTCAGCAATGTACTAAAAATATGAGTACCTTCTTCAAGCAACACTCTTGTCCATCTGTGGCGTTGTGACTTTTACCTTCTTGTGATGCCAAGCTATAGGATATGTGAATAAGAGGGAGTGGTAAATAAAACATTCCACGGAGAACAATGGCTTGTTCCCCTGTTGTGGTCCAGTGTGGACCCTGGTTCAGTGCATCTGTTTGGATGGAGAATGGAGGTGTGTGGGGCTTGAGAGGGATGGTCCCTGAAGTCACTGAGGGCAGGTCACATACACAGAGGCGACCCCTGGAACTCAGTACTGTTTCCCAGATCCAGGATCACTGTTCTATAAAAGCACCGGTCTGTCTTACCTCCCTTAAAGAAATGTGAAGGGATCTGTGAGGGAATATCTAAAACTGGTTTTTAATTTATTAGAAAAAAAATTGTATGTACAAATATACATGCATTTATCGTAAACACAAAATAGTCTTTATTGCTTCATGACAGAAGAACATTATATGATGTTTGAAATATTGGGTGTTATTAGCATAGGAAATATCATTAGATTTTTTTTAATCTCATTTTATTTTATTAAAAGATGAAATGGAAGTGATACGATTTTATTCTGTAGGTTTAGATTTTTTTTCTCTCTCGAAAGCATCCTATTCTTGAAAGGAAATATTTTTCTTCTTCTCATCTATACTGACTCTCTTTGACCATGATACACTGACTGGTAGAACACACATGATTTTGAATTCTTTGGAAGCACACGAGTGGATTAGAGCCCTTCTTTATCCTTTTATCTGGCTATACATCTAGATCCAAGAGGCCACATTCAGAAATAAGGAATATTTTATATTCAAATTAACCTATGAAAGCTATGATTTTAGCTTTTACCAATTTCCTAGAACTTCTAAGACATATAGGTAGTAAAACAATAAAGTTCTACCTTTTTTTTTTAAATCTTGAACTCACTTATTACTCATGTTTGGCTTTTTTTTTTTTCTAATATAAATATCTAAGGCTCCTGTAATTTGAGTTGAAAACATTGAATCAAATTTTTTTAAAAATCTGTATTCCCATAGCTGAGCATCATGCAAAATAGAAATGTCAATATAAAATGAAAAATCAGTTAACTTATCAGCTCATCTGTGAGCATCTTGTAAGCTCAATTCACACGTAGCTATGTAACAACTAGCTGTTAAATGTTACAGCAAAGCTTTCTTATTAAATCAATAGCTACCATTTATGGAGCATGTGGAAGTAATCTGTTTGACATGCATCCTCTTACTCAATCCCCACAACAGGGCTATATTAGCATATTGACACTTAAAGACGGGGAGACTCCAGCTCATTGCATTTAGAGATGTTGCCACACACCATTTTAAGGCAGCAGTCATGAAAATGGACACAAAGTCTTGACTGAAGTGAAGTCTAGTGATTCCAGCAGTGTTTCAGAGGTTTCCTTTTATTATTGACCAATTCAATTAAATTCATCAGCAGCTTGAACCTATTAACAGGTCTATAAATGTGGACAAGCAATATGGCAGTTTATCTACTTCCGTGTTGTAGGAGTTCTTCTTGGAGCTAATTCTGTCATCTGCTAATTAGCATGGGAGTAAAATAGTAGAAGCTCAGAATGACAGGATGGGGCCTCACAGTAAAAGTCCGTTTTAAAGTTTAATCAGAAAGTGTAACAAAGTTGTAAAGATATCAAAGCTATGGAATTGAAGTCATCAGAGTTAATAGTTTGAAGACATCTATAAATGTTCTATTTCATGTTCAAGGTGATAACGTAAGTTCGAGGCGAAAGTGACTGGCATGCTCATTTACCCTGGCAGGTGCCTGGATGGAGAAGTCTGAACATTCAAAACAGGGGGTTTTTCTAATCCACTTGATGAACAGGATTGAGGCCACTGGCGAATATCTAAATCTTATTTATTTTACTAAGTGGTGGATCTTGGTACAATGCTTTTAGCTTACTTTTAGCTTTCACGTGCTGCAGTATGAAAGGCATGTTTTCTTGAACACCCCATAGGACCTGTGACTTCCAAATAATGTCAGAGAAGGGTTGAACAAGTAAACCAGTAGGTTTATTCTGCATTTAGCATTATGCCTTGAAATTAGGGAGGCCACATCCCATTCCGATAACATCTCCCTTGTTCAGATCATCTTGGGATGATCCCTCTGTTCTAGTGGTTTTGCTGAGCCCCATGACACATTCTTTTCAACATTCCGAGTGGTATAAAAAGGTCATTTCTTCGAGGCTGGATTAATTTTTAGAATACCTTGTAGTTAGAAAGTGCCAAAAGGGCTAGCAAAGTTCAAATTATTGCCAGCAGATGCCAGACCAAGTTAATAAGGTCAATAACCAATCAACACGAAGTATTTCTTTTTTTTTAGTCTAAAAAATATGTGTAATTCTAAATTAAAGCAAATGGTTTTCTGTCTGGCTCATAAATCATGTCAGAATGCAATTTCAAAGGAGTATCGTGCATGTTCAAAGAATCTAATTTCAATTAAAATTTAAAAAAACTCTAGTTTATTCAACATAATAAGTATTTGTGGAGAGATCATCACCAGCATCACCAGGCTCCACACCAGGCCTCGGCAATGCATGCAAAACCTACAATTGCCCCATCATATCAGTCCGCAGGTAAAACTATAAGGCACAAAAGGTGCAACAAAATATTAATTCTCTGGTGTTACCCAAACTAGAATCCTTGAAAGTCATTCTCCTCAGACTCTAGGTTGAGTTCATGGGGCTGGAAGACACAGAAGGTAAGACCCTTCCCATCAGACCCCAAGGCCTTTCTGGGAAGTAACAATGAGCCAATTTATGTTTATCCATTCCCCCCACCCTGCAAGCTCTGCGCCCCAGCCTCAAACAGGCTGTGTAGGTCATGGCTTCTTCTCCCCCTCCATTCCCCCCTTCTCCCTCCAAGTTAACCTTGGCCTTTGTGTGACTCTCGTGAGGTCCCCCAGTTAAAATAGAGCTGCTTTTCCAGGTATATCTGTGTATCTATGGGTTATTCTTTAATGCATCCAAGATGCTTTGTGTGCCTATTGCATGCCATGAGCTGTCATGTGTTCAGGATGAAGAAATAAAGAAAAGAAACGCAGTCCCCATCCTCAAGGAACCTAAATTCTAGCAGCAGCCATGAGAACTCAGAAAACCGACACCGGAAATAAGTAAATTACATAGTTTGTTAGAAAGTGATGATTTCTGTGAGGAGGATGTGATGCCAACCAGGGTAAGCAGGATCCAAAGTGCGGGATGGGCTGTGACCGGTGGGGCCTTGTGCAGAAGGTAACAGCCGGGAAAGACCTGAAGGCAGAGAGAGAGGCAGCTAGTTGTATGGCGGTCCTGGGGAGAGCAAATGCAGTGGCTCCCGGATGAGGCGGCCTGGCATGTTGACAGAACATTCTGCAAGGAGGCCAAGGTGGCTAAAGCCCCGGGTGCAGGAGTTTTCGAAGGGTTGGGAAACCCAGTGGATATTGTGAGGATCTTGTCTTTTACTCGAGGAGGCGCAGCATGGCCTGACTTATGGGTTGACAGCATCATTCTGTCACATCACAGAAAACACCCTATAGTTAGTTGCAGATGAGTTTCTTCCCATCAGATGGCCTTGCTGCAGGAGCAGAAACCAGACACAGCTGATCTCCGTATTGCAAGTAACTGGCCCAGGGTTCACCAAGCATTCATCAGGCTCCTCCAACCCCAGCCTTATTCTGGATAATCCTTCTGCAGAGGTTGTGGGTAGAGAGCAGATCGAGAAGCTGGCTCTCCTCCAGGCTTTGTCTACTTCTGCTCACATAATGTTTCCTATGGATTGTATGAAATGCTGAATATAAGACTTCCGGCATAGAGGAACCACTCTAGATACGTTGGTCTCTCCCCTGTCCACACATAAAGTAGTCTCACCAAGCACTTTTTCCCTCAAAAAAACCAAAAATAAGTAAAAGATACGAAAGGATGCACCTGTATACAGATACTGGCAGGAGCCTAAAGATTTTAAAACCTCTCTCATGTCATTCAGCAGAACAGAAGTAGTATAAAGGTGTGCACATTTATAATCCTAGAAAAATGCCTGCTTGCTAAGGGAAATGAATTGTATGATAGTTTTGCAAAATAAAACTGGAGAACAGTGGGTAGCCTAGAAAAGCAGTAAGCTTGTTCAGAAGCAACATTGCCCTTTCTTTGTGATCTGGCATTGACTTTTGTGTCTTAAAAGTGCTCATTTAGACTATATCATAGTTATAAATATACCATCTGCTCATTGGTGCCCATGGCCGGGTGTTCTTTGAATTTGGAACATCACTTAAATGGTGTAGTTTCACGTCAGGTCAGTGTGAAAGTCAAGGGGATGGAGAGCTCTGTGGATGGTGGCTCGGTGCACAGAAACCCACATGGTGCAAAGAGAAGCAAATCCCCAGTAAACACCTATGTATTGGCCGTTGAATGGGAAGGGTCATGTGGATAGCTGGGGTGACATCACTCCGGTTTGCTTCATTATGAGCGAAGTTGTTGTTTGGCAATACTTAGGAAGAGAAAAGTCACCAGTGAACTTGGAAAACACAAAATCACAGGGATGTATTTAGTCTAGAATATAGACAGTATGTAACATTTAGAGGAGAAATTGCGCCATTTTCTATACTTTCCTTGACATGTTTGTGGGGAATGGGCAGCTTATTTGTTTTTAAGATAGTTTTCAGATGACCACCTTTTGGAAATCCTTTCTCATTACTCTGCTTTAAAATCTTCCCCCTCCATTTTCTGTTTCCAGTATAAATATATATAATCTGGCTTCAGTAACTGAAACATCTCGTTGCAGGGAGGGTATGTATGTGTGTTCTGTACTAGAGTAGTTCCTCCTCTAAGCAAGTATCTGGCTTCTTAAAGTAAATACTGAATGAACCTCTTGCTGGAATAAAAGTTTCTTGTAGTTTATTTTTGCCAAGGCTTATTGAGTTTTTTAGGAAAAGTTGCCACCCAGAAATCCCTCCTTATATATTCTATAAGATAAATTTATATAAGACATGTCATTGTTTTCTTTTTCTGTTTTTTTTCCATTGGTAGAGGCTTTTTAAAAAGAATTTTATTTATTTGGGGGGGGCGTGTGAGCAGGGGTAGGGGCGGGGGAGGAGCAGAGGGAGAGGATGAGAGGGAATTTCAGGCAGACTCCCCACTGAGCAGGGAGCCCAATGCAAGGCTCAATCTCACAACCCTGAGGTCATGACCTGAGCCGAAATCAAGAGTCGGACACTTAACTCAGCCACCCAGGCGCCCCTCCATTGGTAGAGCTTTTTAATGGCCATATGAAATACTCTTCTGAATATTTATTGATAATGACCCTAATCATACCTTTATTTAAAGAGAGGGCAGAGGGTAGGAAAAACCATCACCCAGGATGCAAAAATCCATCCCACCTGGTTTGTACTAGTGAGTGAAAAACTCTGGGAAAATAGATCCACTAGCACCTCCTTCTCACTGCAGTGACAGGGCTGATAGGTTTGCAAGAGCACCCGCTCCCTCGCACGCTCTCTCTCTAATTGTGGGATACTCATGCAAAAAGAAAGCAGTGAGGGTGGTCTCCATTTTTGTCTCAAAGATTATAGCTCTTATGGCCCTTTTAATTGAGTTGTTCTCTTCTGGGGAAGGAATTCTTCCAAACTCCTTGGTTTTTCAATTAAGTTTACTTTGCTCTGGGCACTACCTTTCACTGTAGTACAAGGTCACCGCCAGGTAAACCCTGCCCTTCTGTCCTCATCCAGCAGTGATGACTCCAGGGACAGTGTGAACTGTGAACGGAAGCTGTCTCTTTATGTTTCATGTTAGCTTTTACCAAAACCAGTGCTCCTCAGGGGAATTGCTAGACAAGGCTCTTGATTATTTTATTTGGCTATTTCCAAAATCAGACCTTTCTCACAGCACGAGGGTTTTCTACCTTGGGACTTATTTTAAAGAATGGCATTCCTTCTAAAGTCAATTTCAAAAGAGAAGATACCAAATTGGGGGAGCAATGATTGTAGTGTTTAAGCAAGTGCATTTCATCCCAGGGAGTAAGTTCAAGGGCACAAAACTTATTTGGGAACGTAGATTCATTTTAATTGGGTTGCACTATAGGAACATTTCAGACAATAACTAAATGAGACTGTTTTGCATTCGGAGGCATGATTTCTTCTCACTTCCAAGTTGTGAGGGTAAAGGACTTCGTCCACCTGAGTGTGCAGACTCATTCTAGGAAAGTTCTACATGCTCTCAGGTGTTTTAATCAACAGCATGTAGCCAATATTTCTAAATCATGTTACCGGCTTGTTCTGGTTTAGAAATGGATTTCTTCGAAGATGTCATCTTAAAGCCATGTCCTGTTTTTTTAGTATTTAAAAGCTATTCAAGCTTCTTAACTCATCAAACAAATAGTCTTCAGTCATTGCTTTTATTTTCTTAGTTGCATTCTCTCAAACAGCCTCCCACCCCCTTGCTCATCCAATCAATGTCATCTCCCGGAGTTACTGCTCTTCCGTGCCTGGACTGGCTCACCCTGTTGCCTCTGTCTTCCTTTGAAACATGCTCTCCAGCTTTGCCTCTCGTGACACTGTTTTTGCCCAGGACCTCCTTAGCCACCACAACAGGACTATCTGCGCCATGAATTATTAGCTTCACCAGTCTGATGGTAATCCCAAGAAAATGAAAGCGATGGAGACAGCTGGTGGGGGAACAGACAGCTGACCCCCCAGTCATCAGGCTCCCTCGGGGAAGCCATGGAACAGGGAGTCCAGTTGCCCATTCCTGACAGTGTTGGCCCAGCTGCCCAGCATTCTGGGCAAATATTCCTCCTGACCCAGAGTTAGGGGCCTCACTGACAATTCCAGGAAACTTGGCAGGTCTAAATACATCTTCACGAGGACTGCCCATGAATCACAGACCTGCTTTATAAAATGTAGTGTTTACTGAAGTGACATGGCTTACTCATGATTTGAAGTCAAGGCTCATTAGACAGCCCAGGCTGTCAAGTCTTTTGTTAACTGGCTGCAGCATAGTGGGGTTTTGTGTGATTTTTGTTGGTTTTTTTGGTTTGGGTTTTTTTTCTTTTTGTTCTTTTGTTTTGTTTTGTTTGTTTTGTTTTGTTTTTTGGTACTGCCCAGCCTCCCAAGAATGAGGATTAAATAAGTTTCTGAGTTTGGAGAATTATTTCCCCATGTCACTCCATGCCCCATCCCTACTCCCTAGACAGAAGGTAAAATGTGAAGGGATGAGGAAGCAGCTCTGCTCTTTGTCGAGGCCAATGCCACATTCTGGTCCAAGAGTGCCATATTTTCAGGGCCTCAGACTTCCAGAGAAGAACAATGTCTTAACTGTAGGCCTGGTATTATTCTGTAAAAATTACAATAGATCTCCAAAATAATGTCAAGGTAAAATATTTCACCTAAAGAGGATTGCAGAGAGGCCTTCAAGAACAGACTCCTCATTTGTACATGGAATACAGCAGGTGCCAGTTAATGGTTTATTGAGTGAGGGAATGCATTAATGAATGCATGGATCTTGAATACTGTTGGTTAATGAGTATTGGGAATAATGTATATATTGCCTAAGTGCTCATTTTAACTTTCTTTGTACTACACTTTGAAAATACATTCTCCCCTTAAACACTTTCATGAAATAGGTATAACTAGCACTCCACAATTACACAAGAGGCCTCAGTACACACACACACACACACATATATGTGTATATATATATATGTACACAAACTCACGCAAACATACAACATACAAATCACAACTATAGCATATTCTGAATCTGCCCCATCTGAAACTTATATGTAAACTATTATGCAGATGAAATATCTAGTTTATAAGAGCTTTGATAAGTTACGTGTATTGTTCATGTCTCATTTTTAAAAAATCCCTACATTTATTTTTTACTTGAGATATAATATACATAAAGTATCCATTGGAACTGGAAGTAATGTTCCATTTTTCTCTTGATGAATTTCTGTAATGGGAAGCAAGGAAGGAAAGACATTTAGTGACCCCCAGACTCAGCCTATTGGAAACTATTTAATCAGAGTGTCTATTTGACAATGTTCTACTTCCCTGTTAATTTCACATAGGTGGGTCTCCTATTTTGGAGGGTTTAGGAAAAACAAAGTAGCCGTTTGGGTTGGTCTGTTCCAAAGAGCTAAGAATGAAGACACTAACAGAAATTGTCCTTCTCAAAGGACAAGACAATATTGGGGCACAATCTGCTCCAAGTATGTAAAAATTTTTATATTATTTTAAGGATCTTATCATCAATAAAAAGATTATTTCAGTTCTTATTGCATTTCCAAATATCCTTAGGGAAGAAGGTATAATAGTCATTAGTTTTTTATTGATGTTGTTGTTTGGGGTTTTTTTAAGGGAAGTTTTGGAACTCTGCCTTTAAAATTGGATTTACAGTTTTATTTATTTATTTTTTTTAAAGATTTTATTTATTTATTTGAGACAGAATGAGAGACAGAGAGCATGAGAGGGAGGAGGGTCAGAGGGAGAAGCAGACTCCCTGCCGAGCAGGGAGCCCGATGTGGGACTCGATCCAGGGACTCCAGGATCATGACCTGAGCCGAAGGCAGTCGCTTAACCAACTGAGCCACCCAGGCGCCCTGGATTTACAGTTTTATAGTGTTAACATACTTTTAAGGTAGAATTGAGCTTCTGTGACAGTGAAGTGGGTGACATTCTATGCATGTTAAAATCTGTTTATATTATTTTTAACCCAGTGACCTAGGTAGTAATAAACCTAGGTCTGAGGCATGGATTTTGTATCCTTAACTGGCTAAGAGTTGCTAAATAAAATCACATAATGGAACAAAACATAACCACAAGAGTGGAAACAAGCTCCCAAAAGACTACTGCTTTTGTCCAATTGATGCTGTAAAAACAGAATTCTCTGTGTAACCAAAGACTCGTTCTTAGGCCCTTATGACTCCATAGCCATTCGAAGGGAGGCTAACACCCCTGGATTATTTATTATAAACTGCAAAGTGGCTTATAGCATAGTCCAGTAAGGTGGGCCACCAGCCACATTTGCCTATTTTAGTTCAAATTAGTTAAAATTAAATATGTGTTAAAATCCAATGCCAATTTTAAGTACCCAATAGGCTCCTGTGTCTAGTGGTTACCATATTGGGCAGTGCAGATACAAAACATTTCTGACATGAACAATACCAATCTTAAAGAGCATGTAAATTTTTATTTCTTATGTTTTAATTTTTTTCATGTAAAAAATGGCAAAATTTCACCAAGATGCTACAATATTTAAAAGATTGTTGAACTGGCTGCTAGAGCCTGTCAAAACACCTGGAGCTGATATGGCAGTTCTCAAAACTTCCACAGAGTTGGGGGCCCTTTAAGGAATCTTTCGAGACAATAATATTTAGCATTTAGTGCTCCTGAAACTAGACGTTCCAACAGATTGAAAGGGACATTAAACGTGTGCTGAGTGTGTTCAGGGTTTTCCTAGGACCCACATCATTCTAATGTTTAAATCCTAGAGTTCTACTTAGCATTGCTTTAGTTTATATCGGTATACTTTAGTATTTGTTTATTAAAAATTATGCAACTTGGCAGTGATATCATTAATGTCACATAGGGCTATTATTAATGGTATATATGCAAGACATAACACAAAGTATTCGTTCTGTTATGAGCAGGGACTCTCCTTAGAGCCTCTGGGGTTCTCTCTCCTCCTTCTGCTCCTGTAGGAAAGGTTTAGAGAAAATTCCCGTCGTAGGCTTTTCCGCCACTTGTCAGCTGGGTTCTGCACAGCTGAATGTACCTCAGGCCCCAGGAGAGCGTCAGAAGAAAAGCGAAGGGAAGAAGGTCCCTGTCTGCTCTAATGGTGGTTCTCATATCAGCCGGCATCCGCCTCCCCTGGGAAGCTGTTAGAAATGCAGGCTCTCAGGCTCACTCCAGACCCCGGAATCAGAATCTCTTCTAGATCGGGGGCTTGTCAACTAGCAAGCACCATAATCACCTTTAGAACTTGTTAAAACAGCTCCCTGGGCCCCTGTGTCAGAATCTCCAATTCAGTAAGAGTGGGCTGATGCTGATTGCAGGCAGGGACCACACTCAGAAAACTAGTGCTCTAGGGAGAACTTGTTCTCCTATATGGTTGCACATTGGAATCACCTGGAGAGCTTCCTAAAAGCCTGCTGCTTGAGTCCCATCTCCAGAGACCCTGAATGGCTAGGGTATAGCCTGGATACTGAGATTTTTTAAAAAGCTCCTCCGCTGATAATACCCAGTCAGGTTCAAGAAGCCCAGCCTATACATTTCATGCTCAGAACTTCTACTGGGATGGAAGCAGCATTGGAAGTAAGCAGGTGCCTTCTGACTCTGGATGATGCCGGAATATATCTCGGGGCTCAGGATGAGCTCACCGGTTGAGCTCACCGGTTCTATCGAGCTTCTCCACCATCCTCCACACATAACCCCACCCCCACCCCATCCCAAAGATTTGGGATCGGCTTTATTAACTATTCCTTTATTCCGCAAATATCCATGGTATCTCTACTATGAATCAGGCCTTGCTCTAGTGTCTGGAGACACCTTATTGGGAACAAAGTTATGGCGTTTACATTTTACTTTCACTCCTGTTAAATTCAAAATAATTGCTCAGTGGTGTTAAAAGAAAACTAGAGCTGGACGGTAAAGTGGTGACTACAGATTTTATTCAGGGGAGAAAAAAAACTACTATAGTAGAGGAAAAGAGACCTCGGTAATGAACTAGGCTCAGTCCTTATTTCAACAAGGAGAAGTGGGATTTCTGGCCAAGGAGCAGGGTGCAGTCAGTGGCAGAAAATTGCTAAGAGGAAACATCAGGGGTAGGGGGCTCTGACTAAACCTACCTCACAGGATTCTTGCTGAAGGCAAGCCCCCTGCTGAGAAGGCACCTGATGGGCAGTGGGGCAGGAGGAACCAGGTGGGACCTGCAGGGTGATCCACCATGGACTGTGGGAGCTTCTGGCTAAACTGACTCAGCAGGATTCTTGCTTATACCAGACAATGCGGAGATGAACTACAGAAGCTCCCCAAACCAGGGGCTCATTGAGAAGAGAGTTCAGAGGAGCCTGACTAGAGTTTGGTCCAGGAGAAAATCTTTGTCAGTGGACTGATATAAAATATACACAAATAGGTAAAATACGTGCATCACATATACATGCACACACACATACACACACTTTATCTCCTTTCATCCCACTGCCCTTAATAAAGGATTTTGATTTGACTCAAATTAACTCCCTCGGATCTTCCCATGAACCTGATAACATTTCCAGATAACATTTGGAACACTATGGGTGTGCGAATGGAGGTGCCCCCACTGTTATCTGCCAATTGCCATTCCAAAATGGGTGGAGAGGCAGCATTGAAACTTTTAATGGATGGCGTCTGTTGAGTCTCTCCCCCTTCCCTCCATCTTACCCACTTCCTCCTTCCCACTCAGTTCCCACCCGTAATTTCAAAACCTTCCTTCCCAGTTTCTCTCTCTCTCTCTGCGCACAATCCCAACCCCTTTTCACACCAGCCTGCTCTCAAAAACCTTTCTGCTCCCGGGAAAGCCTGGAAGATCCCAGACCTCCTGCCCAGAAGTGGTTGACAATGTAGTGTTTTCATTCGAATGCAAATTTGTCTCTGGACAAGATTCAAGGAAAGTGCTTTCCCCTCCAACGGTCTCTCCAGCTCCACCCCAGCCCTTGTTGTCTTTTGTGTTCTTGTAAATAAATGAGAGGCAACTGGCTTTCAATTTGAAGACACAGCTGCAGGGGGCTCTTAAAAGCCAGCTAGAGAGAGAGAGGGAGAGAGAGATGCTGAAAGATTTGTTGCCCAGCGTTAAAATCTAGAAGAGGGAGGCTTTTTTAGTCTTGCATTTGCAATTGCTCTGATTCCTCTAGAAATGCTTTATTTATTTTTAATACTGAAAGACCAAGGGTATTTATTTTGACTTAATAGTTTTTCCCTCCTTTTAACTTTCCTGGTCCAAAACGAAGACTCACCACGACAATAGCAACAGAATAAACTCTGAGAAGTATGTTTATTCTTGATGTTCTCCAGATAAGTATAAAACTTAGCCGATTTTGGAGGTAGAAACTGTATCCAGTGGAATGACCGTGGGGGAGGGGGATGTAGTGCCTTGATTTCTCATCAGAAGGAACGGATCCCGATGGCCCTGCTGGGTGGCCTTTTAAAATCTTGATGTGCCTAATGCGATGCCTCTGCTGTTGCCGAAACATCGTAGATGTGTAAGCAGAACACTGTCCCACTCCCGGGCGCGATTCCCACCCCACTGTCGGCCGTTCCCTCCTGGCGGAAAAGACCCTGCCGGAGAAGATCGAGGGGCGTCTGCGTCCCGATCCCGCGCGCGGAGCCGCCGCCGAGCGCGCCCGAGTTTCCCTCCCTCGCCGGGGGGCCGCGCCGCGCGGGGAAGGCGGGGGCGGGGGGCCCTTTGCTGCCAGCCGGCTAAGCGCGCGTGTTCTCTCCTCTCCCGCGCACAGGGCACCACGAGCCGCGCGGCGCACCTGGCGGGGCCCGAGCCCGCGCCGCCGCCGCCGCCGCCGCCGCGGGAGCCGTTCGCGCCCAGCCTGGGCAGCGCCTTCCACCTGCCCGACGCGCCGCCCGCCGCCGCCGCCGCCGCCGCCGCCGCGCTCTACTACTCCAGCTCCACGCTGCCCGCGCCACCGCGCGGGGGCTCCCCGCTGGCCGCGCCGCAGGGCGGCTCGCCCACCAAGCTGCAGCGCGGCGGCTCGGCCCCCGAGGGCGCCGCCTACGCCGCGCCGCGCGGCTCCTCGCCCAAGCAGTCGCCCAGCCGCCTGGCCAAGTCCTACAGCACCAGCTCGCCCATCAACATCGTCGTGTCCTCGGCCGGCCTGTCCCCGATCCGCGTGACCTCGCCCCCCACCGTGCAGTCCACCATCTCCTCCTCGCCCATCCACCAGCTGAGCTCCACCATCGGCACGTACGCCACCCTGTCGCCCACCAAGCGCCTGGTCCACGCGTCCGAGCAGTACAGCAAGCACTCGCAGGAGCTGTATGCCACGGCCACGCTCCAGAGGCCGGGCAGCCTGGCAGGTAACCGGCTCGCTGAGCACTTGCCGCGGCTCCGCCCCGGGTGGGGGACAACCTGGGCGCTTTGCGTTGCAGGGGAGCGTGCAGGACGGAGCAGAGCGCTGGCCTTGAGCGGAACTCGAGCTGGGCGTGTCTGTGGGCCAGTGTGAGGCATCCGCGGGATGCAGAGAAAGCCGGGCCGTCCCTAGGCTACGTTAGTGGCTAAACTGAAATATGCCAGTTACTTCTTTGGGAAGTAATGCAGTCTCTCAAACTAACGTCTCTCAGTCTCCCTCTCTCAGTCTCTCAGTTTCTCTCTCCCTCCTTCTCTCTCCCCAGTCCGAAGACTAAGACATCCATAAAATGAAGTCAAATTTAATAAAGAACCACGCAGACCTGTTGATGATATCCAGAAAAAGAGAAAGCAAATAAAAATTGCAGAAGCTCTATGATCACCTATAGCTACCTCCATTTCGTTGTAGAAAAATGGGCGATTTTCCCAAAGCAGCCATTCAGTTTACATAGATTTCCAGAGTAGTGAGAAAGTAACCAACGATTAATTGCCTTGAATTGTCACTACTTTGTTATGGCTCTAACTTATTCAAATTTTTTTAATATTATGTCTAAATTTAGCTACTGAGAAGAGTAAAAGACTCCCCCATACCCATTGCATTTACATAGTTTCCCACAGTGGGGGAAAAATAACCAGTAATGAAGTCCCTTGAATTTATTCCCTGCTTATTATAGGGACGGAGGGGTTGGGCTGGACTGGGTTTATGATAAGAAACCTGCTTTTTCTCTGCCAATTCAGAGGTGACATTTCTGTGGTCGTTATGCCCATCAAAGACCAGGCTGAGCTGGTGCTTCTCTGCTGGTAGCGCCATCTGCTCAGCTTAAACAAGACACTGTGATTGAAAGACTAATGTTTTGTCTCCTAAAGCACCTGACAATGAACCCAGATTTATTGTTGATTTTTTTTTCCTCTTATGAAAGTATTTGGTAATTGTGCCACTCTAGTAACAGATGCTGTGCTCGTATGTTTCCTTTCTTGACATAAATAGATGACTGTGAAGATAAATAGGATTTAAAAAAAAGGGGGGGAACTTGTTGCATACAAGAGGCAGGTGTCCAGGGTCTGCTTTAATGCAGCACGGTAACTGCCAGTGTGGACCGGCCTGGTATAGCAAGATGCAGGCTGGAATTCCGGTGCCCCCAGATCATGCTAGCTGTGTTTACTGGAATGAAAACTCTCTCTCACGCTCCTTAAGAGACTCTTGGAGGTAGACGATCGTTAATGCCCACCCAGCGACTGTGCCAAAGTAAGGACTCAGGATTAGCAGTCTGGACGGCAGAGGTGGCTAGGAGACACACGTGGAAACTTTTGTATACAGAAGTTTGGAAACTTCGTTTTATACATTTGTGAAATAAGTTGCTAGATCAGTCAAGGAGTGGGGAGCCAGCTGCAGAGCCTGTAGGTGACCTAAACTGCCCTCCTTGCCCTTCTCAGTGGCCACAGGGGGAGGAGCCTGAGCCCCAGAGAGCCCCGTGGCTTGCCAACAGCCACTGCATTTCCTGTGCAAACCTGGGGAAAGAAGCCAAGAGCTTAGCTCCCAACTCTTTCTCCTGCTGATTATATGGCCTAAACGTGTGCTTGCTCCACTCAGTCATCTTAGTGAAAATAGGGAGTATGGGTCTGTTGGAGAGTGGGGGGAGCGTGAATGGGGCAGAAGGAAAGCCTCGCTGTTCTTTATGTCACTGAATTTAGGAGGAGGTTTTAAAAGTAAATATGAGGTGAAAATCACTTACTCTCTGTAAAACCTTGAACGACTGTTACTGAGGGTTTGATGTGTGTGTGTTTGGGGATAGGGAGGTGTTGGCCAGGAAGAGGCGCACTTCCCGAGAGTGAGAGCCACACAATCCATGCACCGTCTCTTGCCTCTGCCTTTCCAACCATCCCTCAGATTCAATGCCCATGTTTCATCATGCTCCCTGGTAGGAAAAAAAACAATCAATGTGCCATTGACGATTCTTAATTTTAGAGCTACCATGAACACTTTAATGTTTGCATTATTTGTTCAAAACGCATGCTTTTAAATATTCATTTAAAGATTTTTCTCATGCAAATTGCTGCTGGTGGTTTTTGAGTTTAAAATTACTCTATAGCTCTGCATAAATACTTGGGTGGCAGAAGATCACATTCCCCATTTAGAAATTAGAAAACTATGGCCCAGGAAAGGTGTGGGGACAGACTCTAACATCTGCAAGAGATCCGGAATAATGGAGCTTGGGGACCCCACACCTAATCTGTGTGTTCGATATCATTCCAGACATTATAGAGTTTGAAGCCGTTGGCTTGCTGATTGAAAGCAAGCACAGTTGAAGTCAAGCCTGAAAAATAGCTTTTGGTTGCTCAGGGTTGTGATTTTGGAGATTTGTCAGTGATAACTACGAAGTACAAATATGGGATAGGGAGTGACTTTCACTATTGAATGAGTTAATTCATTCAGTAATTATTAAGCACCTTTTATGTTCCAGCATTGATTTAGACCCTGAGGATACAGCAGTGATCAATATCAACCCAAATCCCTGGCCTCCTTTCAAATGGAGACGACAGAAAATCAGCATGATAAATAGTTTTGGTAGAGTGGCCAGGGAAAACTCTAATTAGAAGGTGACTTTTGAGTGGGTCATGAAGGAAGTGAGGGAGCTGACCATACTAATATGTGGAGAACCGCATGCTGAACAGAAGGAGTAGCAAGTTCCAAGGCTGGTAAAGGGGGTTATGTCTGATATGTTTGCAGACCAGCAAGGAGTCCAGTGGGGGTGGATCAGCGAGAAGGAGGGCAAAGAAATGACATGAGGTCAGCAAAGTGAACAGCCGGGTCGGAGTGAAAGGGAAAGCCTCGTACGTCTTGATGAGGATTTGAGGTGGCTAGCCGTGCCAAATCCATGGGAGCCATTGAGGATTTGGGCCAAGGAGTGACACAAGCTGACTTCATTTATAACAGGGGCTGTCAGGCTGCTGTGTAGAGAAAATATCGTAGGGGATCAAGAGCAGAAGCCAGAATACCGATAGGGGGGTTATTGTAGTAATCTAAGCAAGAGAGCATTATGGCTTGGGTCAGGATGGTAGCAATGGAATTTATAAAAAGTAGTGTAATTCTGGACGCATATATATGGTAGAGCTGACCGGATTGTCTCACAGACCCAACACCCAGAAGAACAGAGTCCCTGTGGGCTGAGGTGGGGCGAGCTGCAGAGGAGTCTAGTTGGATTGGAGGCAGTGCTAGTAAATATTAAGATCTTGGTTTTGAACATGTGCTATCTGTCCACCAGACCCAAAATACATGTGAACTTAGACCGTTGGATTCACAGGTCAGAGTTCAGGGGAGAAGGCCAGGCTAGAGATCAAATGAGGGAGTCATAAGCAGGTGGGCAGTATTTAAGACCATGAAGCTAGAAGAGACCACTTAGGGAGTAAGTGTAGAGAGAAGAGGTCCAAGGATCAAGTGCTGATTCCACCCCCCCCCCCACCGATCTAAAGGTCTGGGAGTTGAGAAGAAGGCAACAAAAGAAAGAGATAGCCAGAAGTGTAGGTCAGTGTCATTTCTGAGAAACCAAGAGAAGAGCGTACCTCAAGGTAGAAGATACTATGCCAAGTGCAATTAAGAAGTCAAGGCAAAGGAAGACTGTTCGATGACATTGTTGAACACTTTCAGTGAAGGATGGTGGGGAAATCCTACTGAAGGCAGAGGGTGGTCCACAAAACAAGGGGAGAAGGAAAACTGGAGACTAAAAATGTGCAGAATGTTTCCAAGCAGTTTTCATTGCTTAGCTACAATTATCTCTAGAGATTCAAAGTTCTGTCTGAGGATTTCAAGCCATCAATTGTAGGGGGCACTTGGTAAAGAACATTCTTTGACATTTTCCACTAGATCTTCCCAGTGGCCAAACTTTTATAAAGTGTGGCCAGAAATCTGGGAGTTCCAGCTCTCTGGGAAAACACCAAATTCAGATTAAACCTAGAAAAGTGTGATTTCTCAAGTGTTAGGTCATCAGGATCTGAAGACCTCTTAGAATGTTTCCTTTCTACCTCCTCCTCCTCCTTCTTGGTATCTCTTTTCACCATATAACGGTGCCTGAGTGGAAACCCAGTTCCGCCTTGCCCAAGGTGTGCATTACACACCTTCTTGAAATTGTTCTCTCATCTGGGGGATCAAAGTAGTATCTCTTTGTCTGATTTAGACATAAATAAGAGAACGTATATAAAGTACTAGCACATTTCCTGGCTCAGTAAAAGTTAATTCATTTTATTTAATAATACCACCATACTAACTTGGCTGTGTATGGAAGAAGTCATTCATTTTTGCTTCAGACACAAAGGAGATCTTTTGAGTCTGAAAACGTATCAGTGTCTGTGTTGGACAGACAGAGATGAATGAGAGATCATCTTTGCCCTCAAGAGACCCAGTTTCGGAACAGATACATGAATGGACAATCTTAACCCCCGTGCTGGGATCCGGTAGATGTGGGTTCTGTGGGAACATCCTGCAGGGACATCTTACCATCGTTTTGGATGTGGGCCACAGATGCTTCCTTGATGTGGTAGCCCCAGAGCTAAGTGGTGTAGACGGAACTAGTGAGGAATGGTAGTTGGAACCAAGTCCAAGAGTAAAGAAGGTGGGGAGTGAGGGGTAGGGAGTGTGATGGGTAGAGAGTGTCGTCAGATCAGGGTTTCCTGAGCCAGAAATGGGTGGTAGAGGTGGTGGGGGAGGGGGAGAGTAGAGAGTAGAAGAGATGAGTAGTAAGGGGCATGTAATTTCGTCCCTTCCTTAGACAGCTGACATGAACCTATTTGCACGTTAAAAACTCCATTGCGGGGACTGAGTGGAGGATAGATTTACAAGAAGGAACAGGCAGGGAAACACTTGGGAAAGCACTGGAATAGCCCATCCCTGCTCCCAGGCCTAGTTGTCGAAACTCCCCCTGCCCCCCACCTCCCCCCACACACTTGTTTTGGAATGTGACAATCATGACTTATACCTGGTAGAGGAAGAAAGCTAAATAAACGGCATAACTAGTTCTTACATTTTCTCTTGACAAATAGGTTGCTTATTTTTTTTCTTTTTGATAGTTTAAAAGTTAAATTTATTCATTTTGTGCATGATGAGTAAAATTATGTTTTAAAGAACCCCATACTGCAGGATAAAGCATTTGCTACATGCCAGGCATTGTGCCAGACACGTTGCAAACTGTATCTCATGTAGTTTCCAACAACTTAAGGAGGTAGGTGTGATTTTTGCCGCATCCTACAGATTTGGAAACTGAGGCTTCTCAGTGAGAAGTTACTTGCCCAGAGTTACTTGGCAAAGTAACGGGGATGTGATTTGAACCTAGATCACTTTGAGTCCAGCTTTTCTATCCTCTTAAACGTACATGGTATTGGGATAGAGGCAGTATATTTTTTGTTAATGAAGAAAAACACCAAGAATATAGAAATACAGTCCCAGTTTTTAATTTATTTAAGTAACTAGTGATTTTGAAGAAGCAAAACTATCTCAAAAATGTGTCAGTAATCCTATTGAATACGACTTTACCAGTACCTATTTTTTATTCACTTTTGTAAAGGAAACAGCATGATCCTTTCATTTTCTGCTTTAGAGCAAAATTAATCCTATTAAAAGGAGAAATCTGAGTTGTAAATAGGTATTAAAGTTAAGTCAAACATCAGAAGCTTATTTTGAGGCAAAAATGAAATGAATTAAAGGCAGATTCTTAACCAGTGATTACAGCCAAAATTGGCTTCGTATGGACAAGAATTTGGTCAAGGCATGTCCGTCTTTAACCTCTGCTAAGTGGACTTAAACTCAATATTTAGAGTGTATCACATATCAGAAATCCCCAATTCCGCATATTTGGTGATTTCAACTCCATTCTTTGACTTGTTAATGATTCCAGGTGCACCTGTTATAAGAAAGAAAGAAGCCCCACCTAATGCCATATAAAAGCTTTGCAGGCTCCACTGTCAGGTTCTCAAAGGAAACATGAATTCTACTCAAATAATGAGCGAGTTTGTTTAACACACAACACTGGGGATGTGGGCCGAACGCAACATGATATCTGGCTGCCGCTGTTCCTTTCAGTCGCCTTTCTCGAAGGTGATCTTTCCTTGCCAGTGGACACTCAATCAGTTTTTGTGAACCTTCTGCTCACCCTTAAGTAAAACAAAAATTTCTAGTTTAGACTCACTAATTTGAATGTGATCAGCCTGTGATATCAATCAACACTTTAATCTTCTTTCAAAGGCAGCGAAGGCTGATTTTTCAACCAACATTTCTGGGGAGGGTTTTGGAGCTAGCCCTCCCTGGGGTCTCCTCCCCAGCCTCTGAAGTTCCATGTCATTCCCTGCTGGCCATGCCCCTCAGGTCCAGCCTCTTCCTCAGAAGCTCTTGCTCTCAGCACTCAGTCCCGGTCCAGGGTATGTTCTAGATCAGCATATAATATAGTCTCTCTCCTGCATGCTGCATTCTGGCATCCTGCACCCAATGTCCCTTCCCTACTTCCACCAACAAAGTGATTGTTCTGTCAGCCATTTGGCCTCTAGAATTCTGGACCCTCATTTTACAAGCAGGGGACTCAAATCCAAGTGGTCCCATGGAAGCCCACTGTCTCCAGGCATTCCCTCCAAGAGTACAGAGACTAAAATGTCTTCAGCAAAATTCCTCTGTCCTGGTGACCTCTGCCTCCATCTTCCCAGAGCCCAAGATGCACAGAAATGGTGATCGGACATCCTTTGTCTATGTCCATGCCAAACTCGCATCCGGGAGACTGTCATTGTAACATCCCATTACAGTAAGTTAGTGGCTGGGTCTGGAACTAAATGTTTGGAATGCTGGGTGGCCCAAAAGGCCTACCTGATGTCTTTTGTGTTGATCCACAGAAACTAATACCTACCCTTCCCTTCCTACCACATGGCAGCCTTGCTAGTTAAAATGGGGCAAACAGGTCTTTTTTGTACCTTTGTAGGAAAGTGAAAATTTTGTGTAGAATTCTGTCAAAGCCTTTCCAGTATCACTGACACTTACATGATTTCAATCATGCTTTAATTTAACTAGGAAAATATAAATTAAAAACATGAGAATGTGTCTTGGACAATGGTTCAAGATGGCATACTCTGTCCATGCATTTGCCTCCCCTCTGTCCAGATCCTCAGAAAAATAAAGTACAGAATTACGACGGGTGAGCCATGAAAGAGACAAGAACACAGAGGCCAGCAGGTGGGTCTCATCAAAAACAAGCCATAAATTTTCTAGAAAGCAAAAGAGATAGGAGTGATGAGCAATTAGAACATAGAATTTCCTCCTGAGAATCTGCTCTGTCAGCATGGCGGAGGTGGACTGGCGGTCTTCGGTGAATTCTTGGACAGGCTCAGTTGTCACGGTTGAGCTGGGGTCTGGGGAGAGCGTGGGGCTAAAGCCAGAGGGATTCCTTGGAACTCAGTGCTTGACACAACTTGAAGTCAGCTTCTTCCTCCCACTCACATACCCTCTTGGCTACCAAGATGGCGACCCTGTGGCCCATGCTTACTCCAAGGTGAAGAGCAGGAGTGGTCTCCTGAAAAAACTGGACAAGCCGAGAAAGTTAGACTCCGGTTTGGCTGCCGTGGCCTGGACAAAATTTGTACCACACAGGCTGTGGGTGGTATGCTGGAACAGGGCTGGGCTGCCCTTCACCCTCTCATCCTCATGCTCCACCCTCCCTGTCAGAAATTCTAACTCAGGGTTATTTAGTAGGAAATACTTCCATTTATGTTGCAGTGGGAGAAACGAATGCCAGGTTTTTCCTTCTCAAATATGATAAATTAGTAGGGATTACTGAGGAATTGGGGAGAATTAGTGGCATGAAAAAAAATAGAAAAATGAACTGTCTCTCAGAAGAAACACATAATTTACAGAATAAAAGAGATTAAAGGAAACAAGGAAAAACTTTAGAATCAGTACTGAGAAGGATTTAAGAAGATCTTGTGTTTATTAAATAAGAACTGCGTGATACGTGAGAGGATCAAAGAACAAGAAAATCTTTATAAGCTGTAAAACTATCACTACCCAAATAAAAAATTTGATAGAACAAGTGGGAAGTAGTCAAGGAAATCGAGTACTCAGATGGTAGCCATATAGGGAAGGAGAGAGAAACTCTGAGAGTAATGCAATAATAATGCATACAAGATACATCCAAGAGATCTAACACATTTTCGGAGTCCGAGAAAGAGAATGGAGGGAAGCAAGCTACCAAAGAAGTAATATGGCTACAATTCCTCGGAGCTGAGGGACTTGTACCTTTATAGGAAATGCCCCATGCTCAGAATAGGAGATTTCCCTATTCCGCACCATGAAATTTCAAAGCACCAACATAAAGACCCTCAGGCCACTGGAGATAAATAAAATAGATGCCTCCTGATTTGCAGTAGCAATACTGGGGGTGGGGGAGGGGGGAGAACAATCAGGTGATGTGCTCAAAGTTCTGGGGGAAAGTTATTTTTTTTTAAGATTTATTTATTTGACAGAGAGAGAGACAACCAGAGAGGGAACACAAGCAGGTGGGAGTGGGAGAGGGAGTAGCAGGCTTCCCACAGAGCAAGGAGCCCCGGGAAAGTTATTTTTAACCTAAAATCTATACCTAGCCAAATTATCCATATAAAGGCAGAATCAAATATTTTCAGTCTTGCTAGTTCTGATAAAATGGATTTCCTACGCCCCCTTTCCTAGGTTACAGCACTCAGTGGATGTGTCCCAGGTGAATAAGGGCATAAAACAGGAAAACATGGTACCCAGGAAACAGTGTATACTCACCAGCAGGATGGTGCAGAGAAGTCTCAGGGGGAAAAAAGATACCTGGACAGTAAGCTAGCAAACGAAGAAAGGTGGGACCCACCACATAAATGGTGACAGACATGAATGTTGGCCTAAGTCCCAAAGAGTCTGGGTAATTTTAATATTTAAGGGCTGAAGAAGTAAAAGAATGAGTTAAGAATAATGAGTTTAATTGTAGTTAAGGAAAAGAGAATTGTTCTTGCATTGCTTTGGGTTCCACAAATACAGAAGGCAATGTTTAAGAACATGGTTGAGGCCAGACAGATAAGGGTACATCTGTTACTGGTTGGTTCCATCAGTTACTTGCTCAGTTACCTTAGACGGTTGAGTTCTATTCAACAAGTCTTCACTGAGCACCTGTTCTGTGCTGGGTGTTCTTTTAGGTGGTGGACACATACCTGTAAACAATAGAGACCAAAGCCCCTGTCCTCTTGGAGGTATAGTCTAATACGGGTAGGATATTCTATAGTAAGAAGAGCCGTGGGGAGGAAGAGTAGGGATGTCAGAGGGTGGGGCAGCCAGGAAACTCTCCTATCTCCATAGATAGGGTGTTTACTGAGCAAACACTTGAAGCAAGGAAGTAGGAAACCATGTGCCTATCTGGGGAAGAATGACCCAGGCAGAGGGACCAGCCAGTGCAAAGACCCTGAGGTGAAATCATGCTTGGCCTGTGTGGGGAACAAAATGGGCCTTCTCTGAGATTGTGTATCCTGTAGTGGGGATAACAATATTGTGACAATTATACAAGACATTACAAAGATCATATAAGATGGAGATCCTTCCTATCCATTGTCTATTAGCATGCCCACCTTAAACGGGCTCAGTGAATTAGAACTGTTGTTACCATGGAGAATCATGGCATCAACCAAGCTCTACTGGAATACCAGATGTAAATAAGATGGAAGTGATAACTCCAGGGGTCTTGTTGGACTGGAAGGAGGATGGGAGTGACATTAGTTCCCAGTGGCTTATAATACTATGTAGTTGTGATATGAGCTATGAGAGAGGCCCAAGGGCTGGATCATCCCCAAAGGGAAGGCACATCCAGATGGGAAGATCAAGAGTTTTTGGTGGAGGCAGCGTTTGAGGTTGGGTTTAACAAAATGCTCTGGTGACAGGTGCAAACTGGAGAAGAGGCATATAGTTTGGGAGGGTCGGGTTCCATATTAGTTATGAATTAGCCGCCAAAGGGGTGCCATGAGTCCTGGTGGCTTTAAGGTAAAGCTAGGGGCACTGACGGTATGCTGATTACACATTGTCCAGGGTCTGCTCTCCTGAATGTACTCTGAGCAGGTATGACCACACTGGGGAGGCACTGGGGAGCTAGCAACAGCTTTGCTGAGAAGGATTTCTTTATCCCACTTTTTAAAATAAAATTTTATTATTATTTTTAAAACTTTATTTATTTATTTTTAAATTTTATTTTATTATGTTATGTTAGTCACCATACAATACATCATTAGATTTTGGTGTAGTGTTCCACGATTCATTGTTTTCGTATAACACCCAGTGCTCCATGCAGAATGTGCCCTCCTTAATACCCATCACTGGGCTAACCCATCCCCCCACCCCACTCCCCTCCAGAAGCCTCCGTTTGTTTCTCAGAGTCCACAGTCTCTCATGGTTCATCTCCCCATCTGATTCCCCCCCCCCCCAATGTCCTCCATGCTATTCCTTATGTTCCACAAATAAGTGAAACCATATGATAATTGACTTTCTCTGCTTCACTTACTTAGCATAATCTTCTCCAGTCCCATCCATGTTGATGTAAAAGTTGGGTATTCATCCTTTCTGATGGCTGAATGATATTCCATTGTATATATGGACCTCATCTTCTTTATCCATTCATCTGTTGAAGGGCATCGCAGCTCTTTCCACAGAAAAAACTTTATTTATTTATTTGAGAGAGCGAGAACCCGAGTAGAGGGAGGGCCAGAGGGAGAAGCAGGCTCCCTGCTTGATCCCAGGACCCTGAGATCATGACCTGAGCCAAAGGCAGACGCTTCACTGATTGAGTGAGGGTGTCCCTCACTTTTTTTTTTTAAATAAGAGGTCATGAGACATTTTTTGAAAGCATAAGTTCTTTGGAAGGCCCTGTAAGCTTCCTTTCGCTTGGGGTCAAGGATCCCAGAAGCTTGCACGTGAATATTTGAGACATTGCTTGGAGGTAGGGTGAGGGTGTGCGAGCAGTTTGAAAAGAAGTGGATTAAAATGGGACCAGTTCTGCTCCCCCCTCCGCCCCCTAAATGAACCTCACGGGCAATTCCCTTTCCCCTCATTGAGAACCAGGGGTCATGTGCAGCCAGATGTTTTGCTGGTCCTGAACCCTGAGAATCCGTCTTGGTTCCTCAGTGCTGCAGATCGGATAGGTGGCAAGTAGAAACAGGTGTTTACCGGGAAACTGCTTTTAGCTATAATATGCCATCAGGGAAGGAAATGACAGAATGCGAGGAAAGACGTGGAGATGCACACACACGGGAATTGGGTCTAGAAGCCGCTACAGATGTACCATTCACTCTTGCGCTTCTGGGCTATTGGCCATGCTGACCGTGTTTTCCTGGCTGGGTCCCCAGCACTCAACAGTGGGGAAAGCCTGGCTGATGTCCGACCCGGGGTGTGGGTTTCTCCTGCTCCTCAGGCAGGGCATTGGAGGTAAAATATTCCTGGGTTGGTTTTCATTGATTACTCCTTTTAGGTCACAGGTGTTGGTTAATTTGAGCAAACGGGCATCTGTGCTCACCACTCACTTTACATGTGAGCATCAACTCAGTGGTGATTGTTCACTGATAGCTTCGTAAATATGATGCTTTTAAACATTTATTTTTGGGCGCCTGGGTGGCTCAGTTGGTTAAGCGACTGCCTTCGGCTCAGGTCATGATCCTGGAGTCCCAGGATCGAGTCTCACATCGGGCTCCCTGCTCGGCAGGGAGTCTGCTTCTTCCTCTGACCCTCCTCCCCTCGTGCTCTCTCTCTCATTCTCTCTCTCTCAAATAAATAAATAAAAATCTTTAATAAATAAATAAATAATCTTTTTAATCTAAGCAACAGGGATTATGTGGAGACCAACTATTTTAGTAGATGCACAAATAACCTTGAATAATTAATAACTTAAAATCTCTCAAAATGCAGTCAATTTGCAACCAAGGCTGCATCAATATCCCTCCTGCCGCTGTATTTAACCAAGGTGCGTTTTGTAGTTTTAAAAAATTTGCTATATATTTACTTCATATATATATGTTATAATACATACAATTTTTTATTGTGTTTTACATATAAATATGACAAAAATTACTATACATACACTTGTATATGTATGTATACATGTAATATGTATGTATGTATTTTATATATATATATAAAATTTTGCATTTCTTGTGGCATAATTAACATGAAATATCTGAAACCTCTAACGGCTAATCCCGAGGGGGTCTATATGTATTTATTGTGGTGCTGTGTATTGCCAAAGAACTGATTTTGATGCAAAGCAGAAAATATCTTGAATTATCTTGCAATCCAGGCAGAGCACTTGAATAGCAGGCCTATGGGCTCCCTGAAGGAACCTAATGAGACCCCTGCATATTTCAGAACTCCTCACCAAGCCTCTTCTAGTAGGTATTCGACAACTACATTTTTCAAGATTTTAGTTTTAAGTAATCTCTACACCCAACATGGGGCTCGAACTTACAACCCCAAGATTAAGAGCCGCATGCTCTACTGATGGAGCCAGCCAGGAACCCTTCAACAGATATTTCCCACTGACCTCTGTAGAGCTAGTTACGGGTGCAAGTGTTACATCCCATTGATAACCAGAAGTCATCCTTAGCATAGAGAGGGAAACACAGAGAGATAGCAGGTTCTCCTCGGAATGAGTGAACCATTAAAAACTTAGCAATAGCTGCCAGAAAGACTCGGTTCAATGCATATGGAACATCTGTAAGATAAAGTGTCTGCTTCCTCACCTCTGAGTTTCCCAGTTCTTTAGAAAGTGGCTTCCTGTATTTTTTTAGGTTGTGCTTGCAGCATTCACAGAGGCAGGGACAGCAGTCGTGGAATGTCACAGGCTTACCTCCAGAGCTAGCAGTTCTTTGTGTGTAGTTCTAGAGAAGACATCATAAAAAACAGATAATGCCTATTCTGTGGGGTCTGTATACTGAGGATCTGCCCAGGATCCTGCAGGTAGAGACGTGGCAGCAAAGGGAACCCAAAGAAAACCATTAATTATTTTGACTGAGTGGACTTTAGCAGTCCCTCAAATTTCGGCTTGCTATGTAAATATCTTCAAATAGATCTGATAGCATTGATTTCTCCTGTTGGGCTTCCTAGATGGTGCCTGGGCACACAGGGGCTATGCTGTCCAGAGGCCCTATGCTCCCACTGAACCTCAAATGATGTCTGCATTTCCTGACTTCAGCCTTTGAGCATCCCTAGAATGGACTGACAATGCAGTAAAGTCAAAATCTCCCTTACAAGATAAGCTTCCCTTTAATAATTGATGCAGAAAAGGGAAGTCTGTATACATTTCTCTTTAGAATGAAGAAAAGACACACACATACACACACACATACACACACACGGGTACTCACTCAGGTCTTAACGCTTGGCTGCTTGGAAGCATAGAATACTACAGTCCCCTCCATGGCTGAGCCAATTAGTTGGTCATTGTTGACATGACCACCAACAGCCCCCATCACCTTGACAGCCTTCTAGCAAACATGTAGTATTTGTTTTGCCCTGCACGAGTCAACACAGATTGATTTCTGTACTGGAAAAGCATCACCTACATCACTACCGAGCCATACGGATTGGTGGTTTAGTAGTAACTTCTTTGGATACAGAGAATGGATGAAAAATGGGGTGGGGGAGTTATAAGTATGCATAGGTCTCATCAGAGGTGCTTTGTATGAGGGGATTAATGTTTTAATAAATGTAACTGGTATTCCAGTGATAATTATGGAGATATAATGTAGTTACTAGTTGGATTCTAAAACACACAAATACACTTATTAAAGCCTTTAACCAGAAAAGAATCAAGGAAAAATTTTAATCCTCCTCAAAACTGCTTATTACACAACATAATGTCTCTTCTCAGACTCTTTTTTTACATGCCAAATATTAGGTCGAGTAAAATGATGAAAATTTAATAAAGTGTTGATAGAAGGAATTTATAAAATGTAAATGTAGAGCATGAGTAATCTGTGAAGCAGTTTACTTGCATTCCCCCCCACCACCATAAATTATGTTGAAAATCAGTGGTATCTTCTTCTGGAATTATCAATAGAGCCTCTCTGGGGGGTGTTAGTAAGATATATAAAGGAGTAGGAGAATGATACAGGGAGAATACATTTTAACTTTGCATTATAAAAGCTAAATAATTTCTGGAAAGGACTTTGTACAGCCTATCTATGGTATAGCTACTACAATCTGATTAAAAAAAAAAAAGGCCTGTGTTTGAGATGCTGGGATGCAAAACATCTTAGTTCATGTATATTGCAAAATATTTAAACCACTTAGTAAAGAAAACTACTTAAGCCCGCTTTTGTCCGATAAAGCCTTTCTCCTTGTCTGTACATTGAGAATTCTGCCTGTGCCCTTCAATGGACACATACAGCAAAAAGTGAAAACTCAGCTTCAGTCCTGAAGACTTTTGGTCTTTTGAAGCCAAAGTTTGTCTGTCCTGCTTTGCATCTCAACAAAAAAAAGATGGGCCAGGAGCACCTTGTTCTGGCTTCCTTCCATGGAAATATCCATAATTATCCATAGTAATTAGGTCCTGAAGCCAGACCACAGATGTACTATTCGTGTATTGCACTGATGGGGTATTGAGAAGCAGCTGTCGAGAAATAAAATGACACTCACTGAATTTTATCCGCCTTGTTGATAGAGAAGAGTATCTATGTGAATATGAGACTGGCCATTAAAAACTCTGGTAAGTGACTAATTAATAAAGCACCGAATCGCAGATTGCTCTGCATCACTAGTTAATTAGGACAATAGATAGTGGTGAGCCTGGCTCCTGGTCTGTTCCACCCAGAACACGGCTGCCAAAACCTGCTCTCAGGGCAGAGATGGGCTTAGACGCAAATTTTAAACAGGAGACCCCTCCTGGGTAAAATTAACATTCACAGATTAAACTTGTTTACAAGTTAATGTCAGAAGACTTTAATTACAAGTCTGAAGTCAAATTATGTCGCCCTTCTGTACAAAGATATTACAATTCACAGTTCACCCCTGCTAATTTTTTATCTGCTCTGTGTCAGCTGAGAAGGACGTGAGGTGTCCGGGTCGAGTGTTTCTGGGAGTCATTTTATCAGCTTCTTTGGGACTATCTCTTATTTGGACGGTTGTGGTTACAGTGAAGTTATTTTCAGAAAGATTCCTAAGTGTTCACAGGATATGTGATTGTCACTGCAAGGACCCCAGCCTCACCTGAGATAGAAAGGCAACCTCCAGCCCCAGTGTCCCTTCCCAGAAATCATAGTGCATCCAACCCAAAGACATTTTCCAGAGACCGACAGAAGCGAGAGGAATGGGAGAGGCAGGAAATGCCCTGCAGTCTATGCGTGTCTACAGTCTGTGAACTTGGAGGGGGGTATTTCCCAACAGGAGGTTAATTGCAGTGCAGTCCCACCTGCAACACCAACTGTCTTGTATTCCTTCTATTTTCAAAGGTACTGCTGCCTTCCTGCAAAGTTCAGAAACTGCACCTTCCTCCAAGTGGAATTACTCCCTCCCACCACATTCAAGAATGGATATTTCTATGAATGTTTTAAATCTCCAGCCTTAGGTGTTCTGCTGAGAACCAGACCTTGACATGCACTCCTCAAGACCCCAAATCTGGCCCCAGATCTACCAGCCAGAGCTAGATCCCTTGTTAGAGACACCCGGGGAGTGTTTGAGCTCTTCTGTCCCCTGGGCCCATCCACTCAGGTCCTAATTCAGTAGTCTGGAGTGGATCCCCAGCCTCAGTACTGTTAAAAAGGCTTCCAGGTGAACGCCACATATGTCCTCCCAGGGTTGAAAAGCCCCGAACTGAACCCTTGCATAGGAGTGCACTGTGGCAGCGCAGGGACCCTAGACCCCCGCTTCCGCAGAACCCGTCAGGAAGCCTAACAATAGCAGCAAACACATTCCAGTCCACCCAGATCCAAAACGTCTGCCTTCTACAGGAAAGATGGGTTTTTTCCCCTAGAAGCGAGCCTGCTCACAAAGGCTTTTACAGGTCCCTTAGTATCTGGGCCTTGGCCACCTAGAGCTAAGATCAGTCACTCTGCGGCAGTGCACGTGGGGAAGCCTGACCCCTAGGCCAAGGCAGCCCAGGGCAGCCAGTACGATGCCCACATGAGGTGGGCAGCACAGCCACACTCGGAAGCCAGGCTCCAGGGTGCCCGCTGAGGCCCCATCAGCATCTGACTGCACCTTCAGCCTGCAGCTTTGCTAAGGCACTCATGCTTGCTTCATAAGGCCGGGAGAATATAAGGAATCCATGTGTCTGTCTCCAGAAGGATGCCGAAGTTGAAGTCCTCTAGCCACCAAGATACGTGTCCGTAGCTAAACCAGTATGCCCTGGCTTCTCAAAGGATGGTCTGTGGACCAGCAACCCCAGCATTGCCAGAGAACTTGTTAAAAATGCAGAACCTCAGGCCCTCCCCCACACCTGCTGAGCCAGAACTGAAATTTTAATCAGGGGACTCATGCCGATGGTGTTTGGAGAAGCCCTGAAATACATGGCTAGTTCATTCGGAGCTACTCTTTATCTACCCTGAAATAAATCAAAAGCCGATAACAAGGACAGGTGCCAAACCACCCTGTTTAGCTAGTGTGTTTCACTAGTACCAGTCCCATCTTAGGCAAGTGTGTTTCCGCAGGCTCTTCTTTAACTTGGAGCTGGGTGTGAGTTTTGCCCGAGTACAGCATCCTCTTGACGGCAGACGCAGAAGCCGCAACTGCAAATAAACAGAGAAACGGGCCATCCTAAGAATGCGAAGATACCAGACATTACTCATTACACCCCGTGACCACTGTCTCGCTACTCTCCATACACCTGCCTGTCACAAAAGGAATTGGACAACAGAAGGCTGTTTTTCTCACAGCTTGGGAAGAAATGCTCGTGGTTGGAGAGAAAATCCAAGAATGAGGGACACCTGCTATTATAGGGGACCAGATCTCATGGGCACATGTATTTGGCCAAGTGATTTTCACTTTTAAGTTATTCTCCGTGTAAAGTATTGGAGCCTCAGTAGATTGCAGTATTTGGTAAAAGGTGTGTTGAGGTTTCATTATTACATCAAGTTGTATTGGAAAGCTCATCATAGAGTGACAGGAACAAATCCTGTGTTTTGTACCTTGTCAGAGACTGCATGAGCGCTTAACTTACTTGTGATAGCAGCAAAGTTTCCATAATATATGAAAATCTAGGATTTATGCAGTCGATGAAACAGGAGGGCATTTTCCAAAGCTTTCCAAAACAGACTTTTCACAGAATCAACTTATATCATCAGATGGCCCTCTTACATTGAAATTATTAAGCTCCAATGCAGATTTTATCATTCATTTGTACAAATTAATACTCTCCCTTCCAAACGTCTGTCTGAAATATGGCTCATAGCCTGTATAGGAAATGTGTTCATATATTTTAACATTTACAACAACTTAAGATGTCAAACTAATTCAGCGAATTAATGATCATTTGCAAATGAAATTTAGCACATGGACTTAACTCAAGATCCATAGGAAGTCCTTTGCGGGTCCTTTGAATACTTAAATTAACTTGTGAATTAGCATAGAAGTAGAGAGTAAGTTTTGGAATTTTGATTTGAGTCAAAAGCAAAAACCAAGAATTAAACAAGTAAGTCTTTATTATGGCAAGGTATTCCTTAGATCAAAGGAATCTTTCAGCAGTTTACTTAACACACACTTACGATAACAGTACTGTTAACCAAAATTGCTTTTTATTTCTAAAAGTGCTTATTTGTTGGTATCATTTTTCCTCTTGAGTTTCATAATGAGAAATATCAAGCCAGAATTTTTAAGTGGTTCAAAATCCACAGAATAACTCTTCCAAGGCCATAAACTCAGGGAGCACAGTGTTTCTACCTGCATGGGCCAAGCCACCTGGCCACGTTGCTCAGGGATATCAGTGTATCAGCAGGGATTAGACTCCCGAAATCAGTATTTGGTGAAGGAAAAGGTACAATGGGAATTTGCGAGGGGAAAATCTGTTCCCATTCCAGAAACCACTGTTCTCTTTGGAAGTTCTATTCTGCCCTTCCGAGATGTAATTTCACTAAGAAACATTGATGTATGAACTAGAGTCACAATTTTTAAGAAACCTGAATGCCAGAGATTTTACTTTGGACTTTTCTTCATAGCTCTTTTTCTGAACACAGTTCTTTGTCAGAAATGAAAACACTTGTCTTGGCCTCCTGTTCACACGCACATTGAGTCGGCTTTCTCCGGCCAACTGACCTTTGCGTCATTTAGGTCTTCATTTTCTCCTTCCACTTCTTTGCCGGTGAGCATCTGAAGCTGGCTCCTGGATTTGAACAGAACAGATCGATGGCAGTATGTCCTTAAGAACCTAGTATTAATATAGCCAAATGAAAACACGCAGATATTTATTTCTTTGCAAAAGCAAGTGAATTCACATTAAAGGGGCATAAATTAGATAGTATAGAAATAAAAGAAGACAAATGGATCCCAGTGAAAACCGGAATGAACTTCTTCCATTCTGTCTGCTAAAGTAATCAGCATAATGTGGTAGTAAATTATATTATTTGAAGAAAGCAAGAAATGACAAATTGAATGTTGCAACACATTAGCTATTTATCTCTTTCTTTTAAACATGCCTATCTCCTGTCTCCCTACTTTATCTCAAACGGGGGTCTCTCAGTGTGATCTCTGCAGTTAGAATCACAAGGTGTGGTGGCACCTGGGTGGCTCAGACGTTAAGTGTCTGCCTTCGGCTCAGGTCATGATCCCAGGGTCCTGGGATCGAGCCCTGCATCGGGCTTCCTGCTCTACAGGAGGCCTGCTTCTCCCTCTCCCACTCCCCCTGCTTGTGTTCTCTCTGTCTCTCGCTGTGTATCTCGCTCTGTCAAATAAATAAAATCTTAAAAAAAAAAAAAAAAAGAATCACAAGGTGAGGTGTTGCCTGTTAAACACACATTGCTTCTCCCTGCTCAGATGGATCAAGTCTGAATCTTTTGGGGTTGTGTCCAGGAATCAGCCTTTCAAAGAGTTTTCCCCAGATTCTTGGGAAAACAAATGAAGATTTGAGAATAATCGTGTTCTAAGGAATGAAAATTCAAAGGCTGTGTGTGTGTGTGTGTGTTTAAAATTTGGGCTGAATCTTCGGTTTGCAGCTCTCATGAGCTTCTTAGGTGTGATCTTCCATTGAATATTCTAACCCCCATTGATTAAAATGTTGTTGCTGGGATTGTGAAATTTTGAGTTAAAAAGCAAATCTGTTCAGTTCTTACAACCAGTTGTTGTCCGAACTCATAAAGGGTCCATACACTAACTGTGTTTCTTTTTAAAGACAATATGGATTAAGTAGGTGCTAATAAAATCACTTCTATAAATATCATGAAATGAATCTCCTACAGAGGGCCTTTGCTCGTACTGCTGGTTCCCTCTGAGAAACACGTGGATCTTCCTCCAGTATGGCTCTTTCTCTGGCCTTGTGAAGGTTTCTGCCGAAATGCCAGATAAGCAAAAAGAACTTTCTTGATCACCTTTTCAAAACAGTATTCCCCCACCAGCACTTTGCTGCTCTCCCCTTACCCAACTTCACTTTTCTTCAGTACCTTTATCTCTGTGCTTACTTGAATGGGATGACTTATTTTCAAGGCCAGGGAACTCATTTGTTTTAAGCACCCTGGTGTCCTCAACTTCTTGAAGTCGCCCACACACCCAGCAAATATGTGTTGAGTGGATGAATCTGTTGATTAGTAAGGACTAACTGGAGCATAGAAACAACACATATAAAATTCAGCATGTAGAAATTTATTTGCACATAAGTCTAGAAGTGATAAATGTTTCATATTGCTGGTCAGAATGAAAACAGTGCCTGCCGGACTCTGACCCAAGGAAGGTGTGGTGTGGAGGAATGAGATAAGCCCTTTCAGCTTCATGATCATCCCCCGTGTCAAGTCTCCCTACAGATCTGTTGCTGGCTTCCTCCTGGATTAGCAAATGTTTGTTAGCTTTAATTTGCAGGTTTAATTTATGCTATATCCCTTTCTAAAAAGGATCGCACCTCTTCTTGGACATTTCAATCTTTCTTTCCCTTTTGGACTTCATTCCTGCGATCTTTGCAATCATCCATTAAAGAGCAACACTAAGGTAGACTTTAAGATTCTTGCTCCTTGCCTAGGACCCTTGGGTCATTAATGTCTGGTTCATAGTGCTAGTACAGATTCCTCATGTACAGTTAATGCTTGTAATAGAAGATTTTCACATGGCCCTCAGATCATGTCACCCTTCAGAAGATCATTGGGTCCTCTTGTTGCTTGTTTTGGGTGTTTTTAGAGACTTAGGGTCGAGGAATGGTGATAAAGTTACAACTCTAAATCTGCCAGGGATGGATAACTCTCATTTAACTCTATAAGATTTGGATATAATGACTGTCTCCTTGCTTTTACACTTGTGAGTCTTTGGCAATATTATCAAAGCCTCCAGAAGAAGGAAGAATTGACAGCAGGAACTCAAGGCATACCATACTTAAATATATTCCTGGAAAATATGAACATGAGATAATATTCAGTGTGATGTTGGCATTTGATAAATCAGATGCAATGAACCTAATTATGCAAAACAGTTATTTTGAATCTATCATTCATCTGAATGCCGTCTAAATCAGAACTTATTTAATTACTAGGAAAGGGAAGTAAGGAACTTGCTTGCTCTATTCCTTCCCTGTCCTCAAAACATTCAGTAATTTTTATTAACACTGAATTCATAGAATTCCCAATAACTGTCTCAGTCATTCAGAGATGCTCTGTTTATTTAAATTGAAAACAACCTGTGAGAAATATATCGGTAAAATGGATTTATCTGCCAGCAATTTCAGAACTTTCGAACGGGTTTTTCCTCAGAGATTCTAGGTGAGAGTGTTAAAACCCTTGGGGTCACGTGATCCTGAAGAAGCGGGGCAGTCACTGAGCATTGAAGAATTTAGCTCTAGCATGACCACCAGAGAAAGCCTTGAACCAGCAGACAGAGAGCGAGCTACCTGCAAACACCACCAAAATCAAGTTATTCCAAAGGCTTGTTGCTTTAGACTGGAATGGAGAGCTCCAAATTCGGGCCATTCAGAGACAGCTGGCAGTTAAATCCCAGCATGCCCTGCGAGTCTCAGCTTTGAAGACTTAGCTGAAGGGTCTCTCCTAGCATCAGCTGTTCGCAGCATTGGGTTCTCGTGTGTGTTCTCCACTCAGCATCGTTAGAAAACCATCTCTCCTTGCTGGTCCCTCGGTGCCCTCCACCCCAGCTGCGTTGGTGCAGGTGATTCTCCTGGCAGTTCGGCCCCTGTGATTCTAACCGTACCTCACGTGAAATACTGCTTCTCAATCAACATCGTCTTGTCTGTGTATCAGGCCAGCCTCTTAGCCCTCACAGAATGCTCTTTGCTCATGTCGGCAGAGGCTTCCTGGTCCACAGCATTGCTTCGAAGCAACACCTCTCCCCATACAACGCAACGAAATGACACAAATAAGGATTCACAAATACTACCAGGCGGGGGATGCGTAGCCTCAACTTACAAATTAAACCAGCTAGTGACGGCCATTTGTACCTTTTTCAGAGGAGGGTAAACTAAGTGCCCGTGCTTCAATTTGGAGGAGGGTAAGAGTAAAAGAAAATGTGACTTGAACTTCTGTTTAAAATCTGCGTATCTCGGGGATTCAGGCCATTGGAAGTCCAAACATTTCAGTTCATTCATTGTCCAGGAAGAAACTGCTGACAAGAAGGAATTCTGCTTCACTTTTCAGGAACAACATCAAGATGGCTTGCCATCATGGTTTATTCATTTGCTCATCATTTTAAATAATCATTTCTGTTGCAAACTTTAAGGTGCAAGGACTCTGGGATAATAAGAGGTTTTTAGGTCTGACTTGTCTGCCCAATTCCTTTAGTGAGGAAGCCAGCCACGTTCGTTAGGCCGAGAAAAACGATGTCTCACTGGCCCTGTGCTGGGTGGATTTATCTCAGAATCATTATCATCCTTACAGGGAGATCAGGTCTGGGAGGTCTGGGAGCCGAGCAAGGCAGCTGGGTGATGCCGATAAGCCGATTAGCTCAACGTATTGCTGCCATTTCATGTTATTCATTTGATTTTCTGCAGATTTCGACATTTCTGGGCAAAAAAACCCCAAAGAACAAATTCAGATATGGCTTTGATAAAGCCAGTTCTGATAAATGTTTCATATTGCTGGTCAGAATGAAAACAGTGCCTGCCGGACTTTGTCGATCGGGGCTCAATGTCGCCTGTTAATTTCTTTCAGCTGGGTCCCGGGCCTCGTATAGCAGCCAGCACAGCCACCTGGGCCCGGAGCTGCGGGCTCTGCAGTCCCCAGAGCACCACATCGACCCCATCTATGAGGACCGTGTCTATCAGAAGCCCCCGATGAGGAGTCTCAGCCAGAGCCAGGGGGACCCTCTGCCACCAGCCCACACGGGCGCTTACCGCACGAGCACAGGTATGTATTCGGGACGCCCCTCAGCGGCCTGTCCACTGGGGGGCTGTGCTCGGGGCCCCATGAAGGGTCCGTGTGTGTGTGTCCGTCCGTGTCCGCGTCATCTCTGCTCACGAGCATTATGACCTGCTTCTGTCATTCACGTCTGTGATGGTAATGAGAGAAAGCAAGTACGACTCATTTAGCTACCTGAGGATATTTTAAATGGATGAAGTTTAATGGGGGTTGTAAGCTTATGTTGTCTAACAGGCAAACTGGAAGAAGGAGTGCTAATTTTTTTTTTTTTAAGATTTTATTTATTTGAGAGAGAGAGAATGAGAGAGAGAGAAATCACATGAGAGGGGGGAGGGTCAGAGGGGGAAGCAGACTTCCCGCTGAGCAGGGAGCCTGATGCGGGACTCGATCCGGGGACTCCAGGATCATGACCTGAGCTGAAGGCAGTTGCTTAACCAACTGAGCCACCCAGGCACCCCAGGAGTGCTAATGTTTTGTATGTCATCATTCACATATTTAATGAATGTAAGTACTCCCAACAAAGCACTGTTATTATACAGGACATAAAAGGCATGTGCCTAATGCAGGTAAGTGTTCTTTAATGATAGCCTACCTATTTGGCAAGCTTGGGGAAAATGAAGCGTATCTTGTAGGGCAAACTGAGAATTCACTTCATAGACTCTATCAGGCTGAATCAGATGAAATTATTATTTAAAGGTCGAATATCGACAGTTGCATACGATTCAATCAACCGCAGAACTCACCTGGGTTAAATATACATTTTTAATTGAACACAGCCACAGGCTGCACGAAGAAAGGCAAGTGTTTTCCAGAATATGTAGCCATTTGCAAAATAACTGGTCAAATGTCATAATTAAATGTGCTAGAGAGCATTCATCTAACTACGAAATTGATATAATTAAGATGTTGAGAACTACACTTATTATAAAGCCTCCCATTGCTAAGTAAACTTAGAAAATATGATGCTGCTGGTTTGCACACAGCAAAGCTCTGTCCCTCACTTCAAATGACCCGTGTTACCCTCGAACAGAGCCTCAGGCGTGGGAAAACTGAATCTCTAGTCCAGAACTTGGCACACGCCTCCCTGCATCTTCAGACCACGGTAACTTCCAGTTACCACAAAGTAGAGCATAGCAATTTTGTTAACTGCATTATGATACTAAATTACACGTTTTGAAATCCAGGCCAGCAAAGTTGCTTTTATGGTTGATTATTGATATGTACATTTCAGTATTTTACTGCATCATAAGAAGAAAGGCACAAAATGCTTTCTTTTATTTTTGACATCATAAATGCCATCCAATGTTAATAATACGTATCTTGGTTCAGACGCAGAAGAATACCCATTTATTCTTCTGCCACAATTCTCTCATCACCAGCCTGCTAGAAACCACTCCTGTCTGAGGTTGGGCTATTTTAACGTCGAGTTGGCCCCATACTCCTAACTAAGATAGTTTTATTTCCACACACCCCTTATAAGAGACAAAGATAACCTCAGTGATGTTCAGTATGTAATTTGCATAAAAACTGACAACAAAAAGGATTATATTGATTCTCTGTCCTGTATTCGTAGCCTCTTAGAACTGTCTTTTGTTAATAAGCTTCTGGGGGTTTTGTAAAAATTTATCTACACTAAGAAAAAAATACTTCATTCTTCTATGTCAGGTTAAAGACAGGGGAAAATGTTCACACTTTAAAAGCCAACTAAAACAAAAACAAAACAAAACTGGTGTTTTCTCTAAGCCCGGGGTCTGTAAACTCTAGCTATGGGCCAAATCCAGCTCGCCACCTATTTAAATACTGCTCATGAGCTAAAAATAATTATTACATTTTTAAATGGTTTATAGATAAAAGATGGAGAATATTTTCTGATATGTAGAAGTTATGTGAAATGCAAATTTTGGGGTCTGTAAATAAGGTTCCTGGAATCCAGCCACACCCATTCGTCCCCGTATCATTTCTAGCTGCTTCCGGGCTATAGCAGCTGAGGAGTAGTTGTAGCAGAGACCGTATGGTTGGTAAAGCTGACAATGTTTACTTTCGGCCCTTTCTGGAAAAGTTTGCCGACCCCTGCCCTAAGCCGTCAGTGAACCTCCATGCCGAATGAAAGAACACAGGGTTCGTCCTTCCTATGAGGGAAGGCAGCAGCGTTCTCTAAGTGCATCAGAGAAGAAGAACTCTTTGCCTGGGTTTTCTCAGTAACAGTACTCTCTGCCCTGGCAGAGAGCTGCTGAGGTTGCGACATCCAGATGTCCAAGACCCCATCCCAGCCTGCCCTTTTGAACTTGCACTTTTGAGGAAATCTGCTGATTTATGCAATAATACGGAAATTTCCAGATGTGCATGGATGGTCTCATGGGATGACAGGTGGGGAGAAACCACCTCTCTCCAACCCCTAAGTGTGAAGCCACAGGTTCTCTCTCCCCTGTACCTGCTCAGGTTACTCCCTATTTCTACACTTAATTTATCTTATTTCAAATCCTGACACTTCCTTAGCTAACCCTGCAATCCCAGGAACTGTCTCTATCAGAACCCACATGTTCGAGAAAATGCCTTTAAAATGGGTATATATCCTTTCCTTATAAATTATGTATGTATTAGACAATATTATTAAATTATATTTAGTAAAAGTCAGAATTAGAAATTAATAACAAGGAACATTCTAAGATTGCTTTCCCACATTCGGGAGGTCCTTTTCCGCATCCCGTGTTGTTGGCTTCCAGGGCCAGAGCCAATACCCCAGTTTCTTGGGAGGAAAGGACAGGTTCTATAGGGCCTGTTAGACTTGAAGTATTAAGGGCCACTGACTTCCGGCTCTTATCCGTGGCTGAGGTGGTTTGAGCAACCAGTCTCACGTCTCAGCCCTTGGGTAACAGGACACTGGCTGGAGTTCCTTCAGTTTGACCCCTCAAGCACTTCCAGATGATACTTCAAGGAGAGTAAGCCAAGGGGATTGAAGGCCAGTTGCTCTTGTTCAAGGAGTCAACACTCAGGAATGAAGACAAAAGGACTTGCCTAAAAAATTAGGGAATTACAAGATGGTGCCATAGTATCGAGCAGGTGAGATAGGAAGACGAAAGCATGTAGCATGGCTTTTGTTCCAAATTCTTTGAATGCATTTACAGATTGTCAGAACCCCACCTTAAAGGAGGTACTGATAGGATGCTCACTTTCCAGAATACTGAGGCACAAAGATGTTGAGTCATCTTCCCAAGGTCACACAAGTTGTGCGGAGCCAATCGTCAAACCTTCACACACAGGCAGTCCTGCCCTGGATCCTGGGCTCTTAACAGACATCTTGGTTGAAACTATTTGTTAAAGTCATCATTTAAAAAGAAAATAAATACCCATCCATGTTCATCGTGGATTTTGTATCCTGTCAGTCAAATAGTATCTGTTGAAGACTCACCATGTGCTAGATGCACTAGCAGATCCAAAGATCCTTCTATCTACTCCTTGTCCTCAAACACATTCAGTCTCCTTTCATACTAGGACATGAACATATGGAAAATTAACTGGCAATGGAAGGTAACATCTTAAGGGTTAGAACATTCCAGATAAAGCTGAAGACAAAGTATGAATAAAAACACTAAACAACACATAGTATCTTTTCATTCCCAGAGAACCTGTAACCCCTGATTGTGCCATACGTAATCCCCCCACCCCTCACCCTGGCCCAAGGCCACCTTCCTCTGTTATTCGGCAAGAAGTAGAGGCTTGGCAGGTGCATGTTCTTCATCCACATCCGCTCTTGGTCACTCAGTGCTGGAGCTATGCTCCCTGCCTGCTCTGGTTTCTGGGCACTGCTCTCGGCTCTATGGCCACTCTCCTCTCCCTGCCCTGCTTGGCCCTCTGCTGACCCTTTCCCTGCGTCTCCCTTACCCCAAACACCATGAAGGCTGTCCTGAATAATAGACTGTTCTAGAGCTGAAAGATACACAGGGAGATGACTGCATGGAGACGATCAGGACCCAGCTGTAGGCACTGAGGCTGAGACCTGTTAAAGCTTCCTAAACTTCCCCGCCAAAGGGGGTCGGGGGATGCCTTCATTGGCTTTTCCCCTCAGACTTCAGCTTACCACCATCCTCATCCATTCTCCTCTCTGCCTGCCTTCTCTGTGTCTCGTTGGCTGCCACAGTAGCCATTCACCCCTGTTACTTACTGGAAAGACTGATTTAAATCTCAGACACCAACTCAGATGAGGACCGCGATCCTTTTGGCATGCAAAAGGTCCTCTAGGCTTTCTCAAACCAAAAAGCTACCTGACCATACTTCAACACACGTATTTTTGTACATGTTAGGGAATCAGGGTGCTAAAATCCTACTTCTCCCCTCTCTCCTGCTCCAGGCTGTGGAAGGTGAGACATACAAACAAGGTCACTACTCAGCACTGGAAATCAGTAGGATTTCATTCCGCTGAGCAGGCACTCTGTCGCCCAGGGCTGGGCCAGGGACCATGGCCTGAAGAGGGTCTTCTGCCCCCTTCCCACACACTGACATTTCATGTTCCTGCACCCCAGCCTTTGTCAGACAAGAACCACAGACCTTTTCCCCCCCACCCAGTTCCAACAGAAGGGAGCAGGCTCTGAGGATGGCCCGCTGGCCTTCCCGGATCCAGATATGCTCTTAGTAGGAAGGCAGAGGGCAAATAGAACACCGCATGCCCGAGGACAGGATTGAGAGAGAAGCCAGCACTGTGGCCCTGGAGACCTAGCAGCCTCAGAGGAGGTAAAAGGGTCACTTCCTGAATCAGCAGTGGTGATCAGCTCCCCAGGGCTCCCCAGAGAGTATCCCCTTGCCAGACACGACCGCCACTCATTTCTTGCGCAGCCAGAAAATGAGGGGGGGCGCCACCATCAGTGTTCCCTCCGTGTGCAGGGAGGCGGCAATGTGTGAAGTCCTGCAGAAAAGGCAGGCCAGTGAGTCTGGTGGTGGCGCGACTATCCCCACCTGCTTTTACGGGACATCCACCCAACGTCTGAAGCTTTACTTTCTTGCATGATGAAAATTTAAAGGGGCACGCTTTTAACTTGGATGTCTGTTTAAATAAAACATAACCTTTCATCTGGGATAAGGCTTGTCAAAACCAGAGCTTCTATAATAAGAGGAACAGCCAGACAAGGAATATGGGATCTTCATGGGTTTGCTGATGAGAAAGTCTATTAAGCAGAAACTAAGTAACATGAATTTTTATTTCAAACTCAAACATACCGATAACTGTCAACTTAGGAGTCACGTGATCAACACAAATGCTTGACTCTGACACTTCCCCCCCCCCCAAAAAAAACATCTTTCTAACCTAATAGAAATGGCCAGCGTCTGCTATACTGATAGTTACATGAATTCACTTTGGGATAAATGGGTTTTTAAGTGAGTGGAGAACACAAGCTTTCTGTGATGAACGTGTCAGCTTGTAAGAAAGAATGAATTATCAAAGGTAGGTTGCAAGGAGAAAATCTGCTAAATATCTTTGAGGTTGACAAATACTGCAACAGAAAAAGGAAAAAAAGTGATGAAAATATTTGCCCATGTGGAGAAAGTGTTTTTAAAAAACTGAATTCTCGGGGCGCCTGGGTGGTTCAGTCATTAAGCGTCTGCCTTCGGCTCAGGTCCTGATCCCAGGGTCCTGGGATCGAGCCCCGCATCGGGCTCCCTGCTCGGCGGGAAGCCTGCTTCTCCCTCTCCCACTCCCCCTGCTTGTGTTCCCTCTTTCGCTGTCTCTCTCTGTCAAATAAATAAATAAAATCTTTAAAAAAAAAAACAACACTGAATTCTCTGCAATACTAGCCAGTGCTTAATAAGGTTATAGAGGCATTTCATAGAACCTTCATATTCATAAAATTTTACTACTATTATTCAATAACATAAAAATAGCATTTTCAATTAAAATCATCATTTGAGTCCACAAAAATGTGGAATATTAGCATTTATTACTTCTTAAATGCTGTTACTTCAAACTGTAAAAATGATTGCTTCCCATTAGAGCAAGTCAAATTAGATCTTCCATAACCTCTTGTTTTGTTTTGTTTTTTAACTTTTTTTAAGTCTAGAAAGTCAGGGGCACATTATTACCCAGTTGGAAATTTTTAATGAACCCAATGATAAGTATCATCTTAAAACTGAGAAGAGCTTCCAGATGCTTCCTTGTGTCAAGTCACCTAAAGCAGTGTAAATAAAAAGTGTAATTGAACTGAGCTGAGGGAGGACAGCAGGTTTGCCAGTAGAAACAGTTCATTGGCAAAATCCAGAAACATCAACATCCAAGCCAATAATAATGATTCTGTTACTACTAAAAATCCTGCAGTTCCTCTCCCCACAAAGGTAATAATAGATGAAGTTAAACGATTATGTTAATAATGAGCTCTGAGTAACATATAGAAGTGTTGAATCACTATATTGTACACCTGAAACCCATGTAACACTGTATGTGAACTATACTGGAATTAAAATGAAAACAAAAAGATTACATTAAATTTACCCTGGCATATTTTCCCACTGAGTTTAGCATGGATCAGGCTGTGCAGAGTGCAGAAAATTGGAAGATCTTTACAATTCAATTCTAGATAATAATACTGCTGGGAATATAGTGATTGAGTGCCAAAGGTGCCTCATCCCTAAAATAACAGAGTCCAACTCTCTTTAAGAGAGTTCATGGCCAGGTGCCTGGGTGGCTCAGTTGGTTAAGTGACTGCCTTCGGCTCAGGTCATGATCCTGGAGTCCCTGGATCCAGTCCCGCATCGGGCTCCCTGCTCGGCAGGGAGTCTGCTTCTCCCTCTGACCCTCCCCCCTCTCATGTACTCGCTCGCTCTCATTCTCTCTATCTCAAATAAATAAAATATTTAAAAAAAAAAAAGAGTTCATGGCCAAGTTCTTGGACTTGTTGTCACCTAAGCCATCTTTACTTTCTGAGCTTGCAGAGGAAATATTGTTTAATTAGCTTATTGTGTGCTTATTTTGTATTTATATAACAGGTATAAATGTAATTTATGTTTTCATATTTCTGTATATACAAGTATACAGAAAAGCAAAGATAAGTAATACAAAAACAAAAATAAGTGTTTTTTCTTTTTGGTTGAACCCTATCTTATATCCCCCCTCAAGTTTCTTCATGTGCCAGATTCTTCTATTTTATTCTGTTCTCTTTTTTTGATTGTCAGTAAAGAATGGATGTAACCATCCATCATCATCAAAGTAGAATGCCTGATTTATTAAAAAGGATCCCTCTTCCCCTCTTTCAAGCAAATACAACACATAAAACATCTCCCCCGCCCTTTGTACAGTAGACCTTTGTTTGTGTAGCTCTAAAGAAAACAGATAATTTCGTGAACAGCATGGATGTCAGGTCTGAAGTATCAAGTCAGCTGCCGAAGAGGCTGCTTTTAAAATCTCCCCAAAGAGACCAGCAGCACGGTTCGTTGAGCTCTAAGAGCTTATTGAGTGGAGAAGGGGCTGTTTGCGGAGCAGCTGAGGAGAGATGGGGGGGTGTTTAAGGAGCTGAGGAAGCACCTTCCACCTCAGTGTTTTCCATGGGAAGGTTCCGTGGAATAGAGCCATCCTGTAACGTGGGTGATGTGGTCAGCTGAGCTCTAAGAGAAAATGTGTAACCAGATAGAGGTTCAGGAGACGTCCTGTTAAAGGGAAGTCTTTAATAATGTGGCCAGTATCCGCTTATCCATACTGATGGGCAGCCGTGGTTTGCATGAGCCACACGGAGGGCACAAAGGGAGAATTTAATGTATAATGTTAAGTCATTCTCCTGTGCCACACTTAAAAAATATAAGGCATTGCCTTGTTACATTACTGATGGCTAGTCTGAGATCTGTTTAGATTCTCACACGTTTTCTCTTTTGTTGTTGTTTACAAAGGAATATTTTATCATATTTCTGTAAATCATAGCTATCTTGAGAGAAAAAGTTTTCTTAAATCTGGAAGAGCAAACATTAGAGAACCAGCAATGTTTTAAACAAGAGTCGTAAAAACTATAATCATCTTTCTGAATTTATTTGGTCCCATGTTACTAATTTTTGTTCTGTTTGAATGCAGTTTTCCCATTAGTTCCAGAAATCCTTATCCAGTTTAGTTTCATGATCTTAAGGATCTCAGAAACCTTTATTTGTCAAAAGTTCTTTTCATGACTTTCCTTGAAGCTGAAACACATTCTTCAAGAGCATCAGAACAGTAACTGTAAATGACAAGACTCAAAAATGGACATAGTTAATAGCTGATAATAGTTCATTATAATGCAGTTGACAAGGAAATTGGGTTATTTTTTATGACACACATTTTAATATTTTAATAATTAGAATTTTTTGTGGTGACATTATACCAGGACATATTAAATCTTTAGGAATTTTATATAATTTTATTTATTTTTTAACAAGATTTTAAAACCTTATTTATTTATTTATTACGTTCAGTTAGCCACTGTATAGTACATAATTAGTCTTTGATGCACAGTTATTCATTAGTTAAGTATAACACCCAGGGCATTTTCAAGACGATCCCATGACCTGCACTTGAATATAGGGTAATTTTCTCCCCATTTGTATTGCTGTTTTACGTTATTTTCATTCACTGATCAGTCTTGTTCCTTTTTTTTTTTTTTTCAATTTGACAGGACCAATTTGAATTCTAATTTTATATTTTGAAATTCTCATCAGGTATCCTACTTAGAATGACTTAAAAGTTTAAGCGCTGGATTCAGGAATGATACTTCTGAAAGGCCATTTATCAAGTGCCATAAATGCGATTATGATTTTCTAATAAGATCTTTTTGGAAGTTGTTCATCCATCTTAGATTTCATAGTCCACCCTCTTTTTTGTTAATATAGTGATATCAGTGATTAAACTAAGATTCAAAACACTTTAAAATTAGGATAACTAGGGCGCCTGGGTGGCTCAGTTGGTTAAGCAACTGCCTTTGGCTCAGGTCATGATCCTGGAGTCCCAGGATCGAGTCCCGTATCGGGCTCCTTGCTCAGCAGGGGGTCTGCTTCTCCCTCTGACCCTCCCCCCTCTCATGTGCTCTCTCTCTCTCATTCTCTCTCTCAAATAAATAAATAAAATCTTTTAAAAAAAATTAGGATAACTATAGGTATCCATGTTCTTTGATTTTTCTAGAAATGAACAAAGTTAGATTTTTCTGCGTAAAGAATTTTTCTCAGTATTTTTCTGCATATCCCAGTAAATTCAATTTAATGAGAAATGGTATAAATTAACACCAATTTTTAACAATTTTTTCAATATAATATTCATGTTAATTCCTGTTATAAACCCACGTATCTTCTGTGTCTTTAGTAGACATTTCCCTTAATTTTAAGCCTCTCCTAAATATTCTTACCATGTAAGTAGTTCATTAATATGCATTTTGAAGTTTTAAATCTTGGTTCAGTTTACAGTGGTGGTTTTTTTTAAGATTTTATTTATTTATTTGACAGAGAGAGACACAGTGAGAGAGGGAACACAAGCAGGGGGAGTGGGAGAGGGAGAAGCAGGCTTCCCGCTGAGCAGGGAGCCCGATGCGGGGCTCGATCCCAGGACCCTGGGATCATGACCTGAGCCGAAGGCAGACGCTTAACGACTGAGCCACCCAGGCGCCCCACAGTGGTGGTTTTTTTAAAAGTACACACTCTGGAAGCAGGGTACAAGGGCTTGAATCCCTTCTCTAATTACATACCAGGCAAACTCAGGCAAGTTACGTAATCTTTCCCTGCCTCAGTTTCCCCCCTCACTGTGAAGTGCGAATGACATGTTCACTCTCATCCAGGGCTGTGGAGGAAAAAAAACCCTTGCAGCAGCTCTAAACTCTGATACCCAGGGGCAGGGGTCTTCCCCCCAGTACAGCGTGGACAGTCTCTTTTTCTAATGTTAGTTGATTTCAGCTTTGTTTATGGTAAAAATAGCAATAGCTCCTTTGTTCAGCAGTTTCTCCATATGAGATGTTTAATGCCTCTCATGTCTTTAAAGCAAACAGTGATCCCATGAGGCCATTTTGTTCTCTTCGTGCCCCAGTCAGGAAGCTGGAGCTTACAAAGCTCAGTAACTCACTCATCTGATCCCAGGAATTGCCCAGAGACCTGGATGTGAACCCAATACTCTAACTGCAGAAGCCAAGCCCTGAATGCATTCCATGACCTTGACCCCAAACGGGCCAAAGGGAAGCACACAGGGGAGCCTACCTCTATTCGTAAACTCACCTCCGCCTTTTCTTTCTCCTCCTGTACTGAGACGTTGCCTTCCTGTTTCTGCTTGAGAAACTGTGTTTCACACCCTGCTTTCCTCTTTGAATCCAGTGTCCTTAGAGTCTTCGCTGCTGGGAGTGTCTTTGGTTCAACAACTCTCATGATATTCTCTTTCCACTTAAGGTCTCTTGAGAGTTTTTCGCCGTGGCTACTCGGGTTGTTCAGCTTCCCTATACTATTTTTTTAACAAGTATTTTTTTCCCTAAGATTTTGATATTATTTCCTGATCGCTGTTACGTTGTCCTCTTTTCCTGTTAATCACTGTACTTACTGTATTCAGGATCAACACTTTTGTGTAGAAAAGGATTTCTTTTCTGATATTAGGAACCATTTTCAGCAAGCTTAAATGTAGATATTACTTTCCTGAAGGAAAAAAATGCCTTTATGTGGAAAATGTCAGGTGTATTTAGTTTTCTCCTTTTGCCCTGGATTTGCTGCCTAGCTTGTCACAACTCTTCTAGAAAATGAAATTTTGTTTGCCTCTGTGCATTTGTTCTTCCAAAAGCAAGGTTATGCCTGGCCTAAATTTTCAACCCCTGTCACCATAATATAAAGTACGTCGTCCATACATTTTTAAGACTTGAATTTTAATTACACGTGTTTGTAATATTTTGGAGAAAATATAACTCTTCTAGAAATTGCAAAATGATGTAAGACACATTTTCTCTTTCCAAACTTAATGTTCTTACTCTCATCAGATCATTTTGAAATCTAATCCATCAGGACAACCCTCATCATTTCAAAGACTGCTCCTCAGCATATACGTACATTTTTTGCTTAGAAAGTTTTTCTTGGGCGCCTGGGTGGCTCAGATGGTTAAGCATCTGCCTTCGGCTCAGGTCATGATCCCAGGGTCCTGGGATCGAGTTCCGCATCGGGCTCCCTGCTCGGCGGGGAGCCTGCTTCTCCCTCTGCCTCTCTCTCTGTCTCTCATGAATAAATAAAAATAAAAATCTTTAAAAAAAAAAAAAGAAAGTTTTTCTTGAATATTCTTCTACTCTTCACCTTGCGGCAGTAGCTCTTCTAATTTGGATTATTGTAAGGTTAAGTATTACAGTTCATTGGAAATGAGAAGCCTTGAACTCTTATTTAAAACTCAGTTCTCGGCCTGAGAATGTTTTCCTCAGTTCACTTTACAACCTTATTGTCATTTGACAAAATTTCCTTAATTTCTTTTAAAAATTGTTTGCTCAAAGTGACATAATTTTTTGTGTTTGATTTGGCATATGTCCCCTAATGTGAGAGAGGACAATATAAGCTCTCCTGTCATCCACTAATGGTAAACATTCAGGAAGTCAAAGTTGAGGGGTTTGATTTATAACTGAAACCTTATTCCATAACAGAACTCCCATGGTGTAAATGGCTGCATCCAGACACGGGCTGTATTTCGGATCTATTCTGATCTGCATGCAATGCCAGAAAGTCATCATACTGTCTAGGGTTGGTCATGGCTCACAATTATTGCAGCAATTAATAACTGGTCACATTCTGTTAACATGAAAAATGCTCTTTCCATTGTATATGTTCATTAAACCCTAGATGTCAAATATTTTTGAGAACCAGATAAAAAGAATGCCATGTGAAAAGAATCCACGCAGCAAACAGAATTGAAATTCAGTTTGGAACTAGTCAAACTGACTTTAGTAACTGGTACACAAAATCTTCTCAAAACAATGTAGACATTTTGAAAAGATGCAGATACTTCTGGAAAAGGCAAGTCGCCTCATTAGCTTGTCTGTGTTGCAGTTGGCCTGGTCTTCACCTTCTCCCACATGCCTGCCCTTCACCGAATGTGTTACTCTGACAGCTTTGGTTGAAGAAGAGGCCTGTGAAAATCTTTGGGGAGTTGCTTTCCAGCAGCGCGAGCAGTCCTGTGTTTAATGCCCCAGGACTAACTGTGGAAATAGGAGCCCCGCCTCTCTCTCTCTCCCCCTCCACCCCCACGCGTGTGGTTTTGTTCCTTTCATTCGGGAGAATTAACCACGTTACTAAGTTTGTTTTACACTCTTAATGAAATTAATGTAACATCACCTGAATGAACACTGCCTGAATTTTCTCCCCATGGACAATAAAGAACCAACTCTCCATGATCCCTCATAAAAGATTCCCTAGGGATCCTCTGGGTTTGGGTTTTACACGGAGTTTACACGTGAGACTAACAAAATGGTAAACAGCATGCAACACACAATAGACGCGTTTCCCCTGTGGCTGAAAGGCTTCTTTCCGAAATAGCGTGCTAATTCTCATGATACTGGATAACAGTGAATGTATTGGTTCAAATATGACCGATGATTTTTTTATTCTTACAACCCCCCCCCTTTTTTTTTCTTATGTGTGTAATTCTCCCCCCTGCCTAGACCTGGTTAACCGTTTCTGTGAGCAGGTCCTCAATTTTTTATTTTGTCCCTACTTTCCTGTCGTAGCCCCATCTTCCCCCGGTGTCGACTCCATCCCCTTGCAGCGCACCGGGAGCCAGCATGGTCCGCAGAACGCCGCCGCCGCCACCTTCCAGAGGGCCAGCTACGCCGCTGGCCCAGCCTCCAGTTACGCCGACCCCTACCGACAGCTGCAGTATTGTCCCTCCGTCGAGTCTCCGTACAGCAAATCCGGCCCTGCCCTCCCGCCCGAAGGCACCTTGGCCAGATCCCCGTCCATCGATAGCATTCAGAAAGATCCCAGGTGGGTACAAAACCTTTTCTTTTCCCGACCTCGATGCCTAAAGAGCTTTTCCAGCCAGGCACTGTTACGGCGTTTTTTTCCATTGATGTCACGTTGTTGAATCCATGTCCCTGGCTGAGCATTGAAGGGTTGACTTCACATTGGGTTTTATAATCTTTGGTTTGGTTGGAGTATGGGCACTGATCATGGACTTCCAGTATCTTCTGTGGTTCAGCAGGTGCCTGAGATGTCAGCTCTTTGCTAAGATCGGGTGCAGCTCTCTTTTGGACAATGGAAATGGAGGATTTGGGGATTGCGTCACTTGACTTCAGATGTCACGGTCTAGGTGCTTTCTTGTCTCAGTAGGACCGTGCTCTGTCACCGTGCATGCTTGTTTCTCCGTATCAGAGTGTAAAGTGGTACGCCTTCCAGGTTATACCACAAGTTGAAAATTTAGAAAATCCAACTACCTTTATTTTTCTGTGTCTGAAAGTAAACATTAGGTTGAAGTAGTTTGGGTGTTGATAAAAACTTGGGCATATGTGTCAAAGAAATTCTTCTCACCGAGCTGTGTTTCTCTTTGTTTTCTTTTTTCCAGCAGTGGTGAGAAATTTAGTGGCGCTCTGCTTCTGAAGTTAGAATTGGTTAAATGATGTTTTATTCATAGCCATTTGATTTATGCTGATAGAGTCCCATAGATATATATCTGCATCTGTGAATATTATAGATATGTCAGATTTTTGGTATTTCTTTATAGCAGCGCATGTCACTTGGCTCTGGTAGTATGCTTAAAATTCAGCTCAAGGAATTTTCTCTGATAGAACACACAAGTGCCTATGTACTGTATTGAGGGGTTTCATAGATTCTTTTGTGAAGAGAAATCACTCTTACCAACATAAAAGGCCGAATGGGACCATTTTATGGTATTTTTTGAGATAGCTACTTTAGCACTATTCAAAATGGCTTGGAGGGTCCATGTTAAATATTATATTTGGTGGAACCTCCATTATTTTAAAAATAAATTGTAACAAATACTCACTGTTAACACCTAGAAATAAGAAGTATACCTACATTTACATTGTGCAGTGTCTGCTATCCAGGTTTTCAGTTTCAAAGGTCCTGAAATCTGCCCCAAATCCCTGAGTACTTTCAGCTTATGTGGATAGAATGTTCTTCAGATAACACCTCAGCACTCTATTTTTAAGTAATTTTTCTCGACATGCTCCTGAAAACATAGAAATAGTGGAATGGTAAACTCAGGAAACACTAAATAGAGAAATACATGATGGAATTAGCATTGCTTTATTTAACATTGTATATTTAAATGAGGATAAACGTTTTATCTCTGATGAAAAGGTTTTACATTTTCATATTAGGGGAATTTGGCTTAGTAAGAAGCCAAATTTATTTGTTTTTCGAGCCACAGCTTAGCCTCTTTATTTTGTACTGTATATTAAATGCATTTTATTTTATTAAATGGCATATCCTTTCCATTTCATATTACTGTCATTTTTAAAGCCTTTTTTCTTCTTTCAGTGAGTTGTCATAGCTCTTTTACCTTTTTAAGTTATGGATTATATCACTTATATTTACTGCATGCCCACTATCAAACAAAACAGGGTAACGCTAGTAAGAAATGTTATCATAAATAAGAGAACATTGGCTACTAATATTTTGTATGTGTAAAATGTATATGCAAGTCATTGCATTATATGAATTACAAATTCACTGTTAATTTCAGGAATGCTACTCATTAGCCTTAAATATGTGTTAAATCTGAAAAAAAATCATACCACCATCCTAAGCCCAGAAATACCAAAAATATGGAACCATATCTAGAAGTAGAACTGTATTGTTGTGACTTAATTAACACAAAAGGAACTAATGATCTAGCATCATGCAAAATGGACAGAGTTTAAAATACAATAATGCCCTAAGAGTTCTCTTAAAATAAAGGAATATGGCAACGTGTTCAGGTTGAATGGACAGACATTTCAAATCTAAAATTCAAGTCCAAAATCTAATGCTTCTTTTATGACAAGATTTTTGCGTCTTCCTTTGAATAATGAATTTTGATTGCTAGCAGGTGACTATTACCAGAACTAATGGGTTTAACCTGTGGGGTTCAAACTTGTTTATTTTGGCATTATGGCTTATGATTTACACTTTTTCAGTCTTTACACTTCTTTCAAGCTTCAGTTTTTAAAGAGAATTTGTTGAAGTTTTATTTATCATTAAATACCAGACCATCTAAGCCTCTACTGTTCCCAACATATCGTTTATAGCACATTATAATTCTCAAAGCACTTCTACTAAATCTTTGATGTAATTCTCCTTTGAGGAGGGAAACTGATGGGTTTAGTGCCTTAAATAGATGGGGAATTAGAGTGATCAATGGCATTGAAGATCACGTTGCTGGCAGGTGGCTACATGGGCTAGAATCCATACTCTTAGGACACAGCAGCATGTATTGGCATGAACATTTTTTTTAATAAAAAACAAAAAGGAAAACGAAGGAACAGAATCCCATCTTTTATGATATTTTTTCAGAAGGTGAGTGAATGATAGTTATGGGTGTTTGTGTGTAGGAGTTTGGAATGATGAAGGAAATGATACAAATTGCCTAAATCGGTCTCCTCGCTCTGCTAATTGCTTATGGGATATGTGGTCTTTGTCTTATTTTTTATTTCTTTGGCTTTCTTTGCTAACACCTGCCTTACGCATCTTACTGCAGACCAGTGTGTTTTCTCTATGGGAGAGTTTTAGTATTACTCCATGAGAAGTTTTCCAGAAAGTAGTGTATTTTAACAGAAGAATTTGAGAGATCAAGATAGCCTCAATTCAGTCATTAGACTTGAAACCAGAGACTTCATTAGCTCTTAATTCCTCTAAGCCACAAGGTGCAAAAAATTGGCTGCAAAGGCTTGGATTTTTCTGGCTTGCTTGGCTCAGTCATATACAGCGGCAAAACTTTGGTCTTTTTGCTTTTAGGCTGCCCCCATGATGTCCTCTAAGTAAGAATGCACAGAAACCTTTTTATACAGAGAGATGATAAAATCTAATTTCCTTTTTAAAGTCAGCAACCATTGAGGCAATTTACATACATATACATATATATAAATTTTGCACATTTGCCAAGAAGTTTTTATTTTTTAATTGCATGTTATCTTCCATAAAATGTGAACCTCTTAAGGATTGTTGACACAGCTAATATATTTCCAGTGCTACACCAAATACTGCGTTTTATATACTATTGTTTTTAGACATCTAGGTTAAATATAAATCTTAACATCAAATTATATGAAAGGTTTCAGTGATGTTGGGAGTGATAAGTCTTAGCATCCTTATTTTGAACCTGACTGATGAAATAACTAGAAAAATATAAAGCAAGACCTGTATACCTGGGTGTATGAAAAGTACTCTAAGGGGCACCTGGGTGGCTCAGTCAGTTGAGCATCTGACCCTTGATTTCGGCTCAGGTCATGATCTCGGGGCCTGGGATCGAGCCCTGCATCGAGTTCTGCATTCAGCGCAGAATCTATTTGGGATTCTCTCTCTCTCGCTGTCTCCCTCTGCTCCTCCTCCTCCTTGCACACACGCTCTCTCCAAGTAAATAAATAAATACATAAAATCTTCAAAAAAATAAAAATTAAAAAATGAAAGTACTATAAATGTTCTTGTCTGTGAAAGGAAAGTTATGGCTTAGACATTTACCAACAGAACTTAATGTAGGTTGTAGATTGCAACAGGAATAGTGTCTTTTGTCATGTTTGATTAATCCCTTTTCAAGATACTGTAATTCCTGATGTACACTGTCTCCAGCAATTTTGCCAACACGCTAAAAGAATCCAACTTATTATAAACATGGTTTAAGTTTAAACTCTGTCTTCTTTTTGCCATTCAACATAACAGAAATAAATACAGCGGCACATCTTTAATGCCAAGTTGGGGCCCAGATTTCAACTGCCTTTCCTTTGGTTCCATCAGATTTGTAGTCCATAGAGTTGTTTTGTTTCAAGTCACAACATTTGAAAAGTTATATAAAAATATGCATTTTCTAAGGAATTACCTGGTTGCATTTCTCCTATATTTTATCTGCTATTTTAAGATATTACTAACGTTATTTTACTACTGGATGTTGTATTAGTAAATATAATTAAGTAATGCTGCTTACAACTATCTTATCAGTGGGTGAACCTAGGTTAAGAATGTTTTCCAAATACTGTCTCTTTTTTGCCCACTATAAAACCAAACATACGGCATAAGTGAACGAATACTCAGGAAACAAAATATACCGCAACAATGCTTTATAAAAGGTGAAGATTTGAAAAATAGTTCTAAAATCTTTATTAAAGTTCAAAGCATGATTATGTAACTTAAGTAACATGGCTGACGTGTTTATAGTAAAAGAGCTACGTGGTATTTTTCATTGTCCAGTTCTCTTGAATGGTGGAATCTCTGGGGAGCTTGGTTTCCACTCCAAATGCTCAATAATCATTTATTTAACTGGGGGAAAATAGAGCATTCACAATTTAAAGACCATCAGAGTGTAAAGAGCACTTGGAAGCCATTTATTCAGTGAGGCTAAAGGCAAGCCCAACGACTGGCTTGAATGCCACTCGCCATCTCTTGAAAGCATCGTATTAATTCTTTGAGTAATTCAGGCCTTGTGAATTAATTTATATGGTTATAAAATCTGCACCTCTTCTAAGCTCATGCCCTGATCTTGTTCCTGACCTTTGAAATCACATGACAGTATGCCCCCCCTTTCCCAAGGACACCCCTTAAGGCCAGTTCGAGGCCCTCCGCAGTGCCCAGGCCCACCATCCCGTGCTAGCTGCATCCCTTCCCTGCACAGTCATTTCCGGGGCCCTCCTCTGGGAGTCGTGCAGTGGCCGGTCGTCTCCGGCATCACCAGAAGTGCAGGAAGAGAGCGAGCGTTCCCTTGGGGCAGCGTAGGCTCCTAGTACGTTTTCTTGTGAGACGAGAATGATGTTGGTGACGGTGACGACGATAACGATATTAAAAATAATTAAGTCATATATGTTATACACAGCATTAAACATTTTTTGAGTATTTTATTTTATTGAAGTTTTTATTTGAATTCCAGTTAACAGGCAGTGTACTCTTGGTTTCAGGTCTACAATACAGTGACTCAGCCCTTCCATACGTCACCCCTGCTCATCACGGCAGGTGCCCTCCTTCATCCCCATCACCTGTTTCCTTATCCCCCCACCCACCTCCCTTCTGGTCACCGTCTGTTTGTTCTGTGTAGTCAAGAATCTGTTTCTTGGTTTGCCTCTCTCTCTTTCTTTTTTCCCTTTGCTCATTTCTTTTGTTTCTTGAGTTACACATATGAGTGAAATGTGCTATTTGTCTTTCTCTGACTGATTTTTTTTTTTAAGATTTTATTTATTTATTTGACAGAGAGAGACGCAGCGAGAGAGGGAACACAAGCAGGGGGAGTGGGAGACGGAGAAGCAGGCTTCCCGCGGAGCAGGGAGCCCGACGCGGGGCTCGATCCCAGGACCCTGGGATCATGACCTGAGCCGAAGGCAGACGCTTAACGACTGAGCCACCCAGGCGCCCCTCTGACTGATTTTTTTTGCTTAGCATAATACTGTCTAGCTCCGTCCATGTTCTTGCAAATGGCAAGATTTCATCTTTTCTGGCTGAGTAATATTCGTGTGTGTGTGTGTGTTGTGTGTGTGTGCGTACATATATATATGTATCACATCTTTTTTATCCATTCATCAATCGATGGACACTTGGGCTGCTTCCATAATTTTGCTATTGTAGATAATGCTGCTATAAACATCAGGGTGCATGTATCCTTTTTTGAGTCCGTATTTTTGTTTTCTTTGAGTAAATACTTAGTAGTGCAATTACTGGATCGTTGGGTAGCTCTATTTTTAACTTTTTGAGGAACTTCCATACTGTTTTCTAGAGTGGCTGCACCAGTTTGCATTACCACCAACAGTGTAGGAGGCTTCCCCTTTCTCCACATCCTCACCAACACCTATTATTTCTTGTGTTGTTGATTTTAGCCATTCTGACCGGTGAGAAGTGATATCTTATTGTAGTTTTGATTTGCGCTTCCTTGATAGTCAGTGACGTTTAGCATCTTTTCATGTGTCTGTTGACCATATGAATATCTTCTTTGAAGAAATGTCTGTTCATGTCTTCTGCCCATTTTAAAATTGGAGTATTTGTTTTTTGGGGTTTGAGTTTTATAAGTTCTTTACATATTTTGGATACTAACCCTTTATTGGATATGGCACGTGCAAATATCTTCTCCCATTCTGTAGGTTTTGTTGCTCATTTTCCTTTGCTGTGCAAAAGCTTTTTATTTTGATGTAGTTCCAATAGTTTACTTTTGCTTTTGTTTCTCTTGCCTCAGGAGACTTAGCTAGAAAGAAGTTGCTATGGCCAATGCCAAAGAAGTTCCTGCCTGTGTTCTCTTCTAGGATATTTATGGTTTTAGGTCTCATATTTAGGTCTTTAATCTTTTTTGAATTTATTTTTGTGTATGGTGAAAGAAAGTGATCCAGTTTCATTCTTCTGCATGTTGCTGTCCAGTTTTCCTAACACCATTTGTTGAAGAGACTGTCTTTTTCCCATTGCATATTCTTTCCTGCTTTATTGAAGATGAATTAACCATAAAACAGCATTAAACTTTTTAAATACTCAATATTTAATTTAATTCTCCCTAAATCCCTATGACATGAATCTTTATAGTGCCCATTTTACATATGGGGAAACTAAGGCTCAGAGAGCTAGAAATTGAATCCATATCTGTCCAAATTGGAATCCTGTGTTTATAACTACTATGAATATTGATACCAGTATTAACTTTACAGTGAAATAAAATGCAGTCTTTTTACATGTGAGTTTTCTGCAAAGCTATGAATTAATTATCCTTACCTTGACTTTTTAATTTTCTTTTTAACTTAAGTGAGGGGCTTTACTTTCGCTTCTTGTTGGGTGATTCCTTTATTTGATACTTCAGAAATCTCTGGGTCCCAATTTTGTTACCCAGTAAAATTACTATGTAACACACCACTCCATGGCCCTTGGAAATATGGAAGACATACATGTATGTCCTCAGCAAATTTTTATCTAGACGTGGCTAAAGCTGGCCCAAGGGCAGAACCTTGTAGCCCTCATTCCTTGGACTCCTCCCTCCGGGTCCATCTGAAGGTACCTGTGTTCTAGGTGACTTTCCAGTGGAATATTCTAGGATGAGCTCCGTAGGTGTGGTGACGGCATGAAAACAGCTTCATTTTTTAAGGAGCTTTCAAAGTTACATGAGAGAGAAAGGTGTACCCAGAAATGACTGCAATGCCCTAGGTAAATAAGACAGACACAATTAAAGAAGCATGTTGGAGAAACTGAGTGTTTCTGAGAAAGAAGCGTGTTGGAGAAACTGAGGTGAAATTTACATAAATGTGGCAGGAAGTTTTGAGACAGAGAAAACAGCTGGAAAGGAAAGGGGGCTGGTGATGGAGGGGCAGGGCCCATTTGAAGCTCTCAAGCCTGGTGGGTTGGGGTTTGGGGTCTCCAGCGGGAAGCTGTCTCTGAGATTCCCATCCCCCTCCCACCCAATCAGAATAGGATATTAGCTTGCACCCCATAGGTGGATTTGTTCCTTAGAAAGTGTAAATACGGTGTATGAATTTCTTGTGGCTGCCTTAACAAATTATCACAAACTGAGTGGCTTGCACCAACAAAATCCATTCTCTCACGGTTCTGGAGGCCAGAAGTCCAAAACCAAGGTTGTTGGCATGGGCCTCCAGGCCCCAGGGGACAGTCCAGCATCTTGTGGCCCTGGCTGTCCATGGATTGTGGCAGCAACCCTCCAGTCTCCACCCCAGTCCTCACACAAGGTCTTCTCTCTCTCCCAGCCTCCTCTCCGTGTCCTATAAGAACACTAGTCATTGTATTTAGGGTCCACACCTATCCAGTGTGGCCTCATCTTAATTATATCTGCCAAAAACCCCATTCTCAGATGAAGTCCCATTCTGAGCCTCCGAATAGACATGGATTCTGGGGGGCACTCTTCAACCAACTACACATTCTTTAGTATACATTTATACTATTTACAACGAAAGAGTTGTACACTAAAGATAGAACTTAAGATAGGCTATGTTAAAACAAAAGTTTTTAGGTTGGTTTATAGTTTTAATCACAAAGACATTTTCTTCAGGAAGAGCGATATGGCTGGATGTGTAAGGTCTAAGCATATTATCTCTGTTGTTACGGGTTCAGATGGTGGCTGGTGTTCACCACTCCAGGTATAGATAGATGGGTGAGCTTAGCTATTTTCTTGGCTTTGGGCATGCTTGAATTATTAGTGCTACCACTTGTTCATGTTGTGAGAGTTAGTTAGTTTCAAGCCAGATAATATAATCCAAAACTTCACATGGGCCAACACACCCCAACAGCAGCAAGGGGCCCTGGGTAAGGTGTTGGAATAAGCAGGGGTGTCACCGTCAGCCCTGACACGGTGTAGCTTCCAACAAAACACACACCATCATCTGAACTGTAGATCCAGTGAGAGGACCAATCTCTAGAGTAAATATGATAGCTCTTCATTTTATTTTGTTTGGTTAAATAAATGAGTAGAAATTCATGAGCGATTCTTAACTCTAGGAAAGAAATTGAGGGTTGCTGGAGGGGAGGAGGGTGGGGGAGTGGGATAACTGGGTGATGGGCATTAAGAGGGGCATGGGATGTGATGAGCATGGGGTGTTATACGCAACTGATGAATTATTGAACTCTACCCCTGAAACTAATGATGTACTCTATGTTGGCTAATTGAATATAAATTTTAAAAAAACAGAAATTCAAATGTTCTCCCCTCTTAGCCCTATGGATGATCTTGTGCAGCCTTGCAGTGCGGACTCTCACCCCAAACAGGATAGTGGAGGAGGTCTGGGTGAAGGGCAGCCCACACAGGGAAAGGGGTTCGCGACAAATGGCGATTCTGGGAGTGATGCTTGTCTGCTCTGCCCCCAGCATCCATGTACGTAAAACAGAAATAATAAAAGTACCTTCCTCGTAAAGTTGTAAGATGAAATGTGTTAAGACTCTAACGTCGTTGGAATATTTTGTCATGTGGGGAAGGGCCCTTTGTCATCTGCCTCAGAAAGGCTGCCTCCTTGCTGAAGCCCCCAGCCCACCCCCTGGACCTCTGCCCCCCACCCCTGTCATCGGGACCCCCGAGGATGGAGTCCGAACTGTGGGAAACATGGTTGGCCAGGGCTGTCTGGTTGGAAGGACGGGGAGGCCCAGGAGCTGGGAGGCCAGTGTGGGAAGGGGTCTGGGGAGCCCAGAGCAAGGAGGTGGGGTAATTGAGAGCCCGGCCCTCCTGGCAGGGAACAGAATTGGAAGATGGAAGGGAAGATTCCACTGCAAAAGGATTTTTTGTTTGTTTGTTTTACAAAAGCCTCCTGTTTGAGATTCCCTTTATCAGTTTAAAGGAAAGCAATGTTCTCACACAATGCTTGCCCGCGTTAGTATTGATTTTCCCACAGCCCAGAATACTCCTTTTACCTCCTGTCTTAAAAATCACTTGTAGGGGGGCACCGGGGTGGCTCAGATGGTTAAGCGTCTGCCTTCGGCTCAGGTCAGGATCCCAGCATCCTGGGATCGAGCCCCGCGTCGGGCTCCCTGCTCGGCGGGGACCCTGCTTCTCCCTCTCCCTCTGCCGCTCCCCCTGCTTGTGCTCTCTCACTTTCTCTGGCGAATAAATGAATAAAATCTTTTTTAAAAAAAAAAGCACTTGTGGGGTAAACGGCTGCATTTTTTTTTTAAAGATTTTATTTATTTATTTGAGAGAGAGAGAGACTGAGAGAGAGAGCACATGAGAGGGGGGAGGGTCGGGAGGGTCAGAGGGAGAAGCAGACTCCCTGCCAAGCAGGGAGCCCGATGCGGGACTCGATCCCGGGACTCCAGGATCATGACCTGAGCCGAAGGCAGTCGCTTAACCAACTGAGCCACCCAGGCGCCCCAGAGTCGGGAGTTTTGTTTTTTTTTTTTTTTTAAGATTTTTATTTATTTGAGAGAGAATGAGAGAGAGCACATGAGAGGAGGGAGGGTCAGAGGGAGAAGCAGGCTCCCTGCCCAGCAGGGAGCCCGATGCGGGACTCGATCCCGGGACTCCAGGACCATGACCTGAGCCGAAGGCAGTCGCTTAACCGACTGAGCCACCCAGGCGCCCCAACAGCTGCATTTTTAAAACAGCAACTCATTTCTAATACTACACCCCTACCTCATTTACACCGAAGCACATTCCGGCCAGGGACCTCCAGGACATTCCATGGTAAAGAGGGATGAAACCTGGTCAGTCATGACTGATGAGCACCTGTGCCCAGAGTACTAACGACTTCATCGTTAGCAGATACCCCATCAGTTGTGGCGGTGGAGATCTCTGTTTTGTGCTTCTCTGGTGTACATGCTTGACTCTCGAGAACCAACTCTTCTTTCCCCTCCCTCCATGTGCTTTTGGTGAAACAGACTCTGCCCCAGGTTCAAAGATGAGCAGGCAGCCCACAGCCTGCTGTGAGAGCTGATGGCTTGTAGGGCCCCCACCCACTAGCCAGGCCTCCGGGTGTGTGGACGAACCTGAGGAACCCATCTCTCTAAGGTGGCCTACGTGCATTCTGGACTTTCCTACCTCATTTGGGTCAAAAAGCCAAATCCAAGCTAGCTAGAGCCAACAGACGGGAGCAAAAGCTATTATATACGTTCTTCTTCTCTGTAAAGTTCCCTCCCTGCCCCCTGCCCAGTCTGTCTGGAGGTGGCTGTGATGGGAGGGGCCCTGGCCAGAGAAGAGAAGCCAAGAGAATTCAGAGTGATGGAATTAGCCAAGTTGGTCAATCATTTCTCAAGGACTGTCATCTTCCAGGGGGAATCTTGATACACTCCCGGTTATGCTACAAGGATTATGTGTCTGGGTATACATACATGCTGTGTATGTCTATAGATATAAGTAGATATAATTTATGTGTATGTATATACACACACACATAGTACATGTGTATATACACAAATTATCTGTTTATTGGCTCTGCACACATTTATCCAGAGATAAGACCTACAAAATTTGCATAAGCACTCACCACTGTTAATGTGACAAAAGACACACAATAACAAGGTACTGATTTTCCTTCTCATGTATCTGTGGGTCTGTTCTCGCAGCCCCGTGCTTTGCTTTTATTTTGTTTTACCACTTTTTTTTAAGTCATTCTAAAAATACTCCATTCTTCAAATCAATGCTGATAGAGTGTTAAAAATGAAAAATACAAATTCACAAAACCAGAGAAACTCAAGACTTCTTTCCCTTGCAGAAATATGGATCCATTAGAGTAGCTACGAGAACCTTGAAAAACACATTCTGGTTGTTTGTTTATGTATTTAATAGGCATGCAGATGGCTATGCTCAACCTTTTGGAATTATGCGCTGTTTAAAGAGCTCTATGTTTCTCAGAGAACTCGACTGTTCTTAATTAAAAGATCTCCCCCCTTTTTTTTATCTTCAATTTTTACTGCTGTAACTATTCAAAGCCTATTTCACTTTTAGCATATCTCAATTAATCCATCCTCAAAGCCTTCCTTGTTGATTCCACTGTAAGCAAAATCTGAAATCCCCTTTGGTCATTTCATGTACAAACCAGTTTTAATATTTTTCTTGATGTCGTAAGTCACCTTTCTTCACCATCTGAGTAAACATTTAATTGAGAACAGAAAGGGAGCATTCAAAACTTTTATTGTCTTACAAGGCAGGTGGTAGTTGTCTGTCTTTTTGTAACTAATGGGAATTAATTTTCATTGCTTCTTGAGATATTTTGCAGCTAATAGCGCTCATTAATTTGGAGCTGCTGACATCGACAGAGATAAAATTAGCATTTTATAGTAAGAAAGATACGTTTTAAGCTGAAATTTCCGTTGCTCATGATACATTCCAGCTTGACAAATCTAGTAACCTAAATTCTTTTGACTGATGATCATGTTCAACTGTCTTAACTGGGTTGCTGAACCAAGTATGTTCTAGAGTCGAGGTAATTCTAATAAGAAGAGTAGAAGGGTAAGGCGGAGGAAGAACAGGAAGAGAAGGAGAAGAAAGAAACCAAGTGGGAAATTCAGAAGGAAATACTCGTGCAATACAGAATACTTTATGTACTAAAGTGCATCTCATTGAGTGAGATGAAACTTGTATCCTCACTTAAAATTTCATACTAAAACATGGCCCCTGGGCCATCAGTTTTGGGGTCCTCTTTAGAGATGAACCTGCTATACCAAGAAAACTCTGACTGTGTTTGATAGCTGGGCCATTTGCAGAGTAGCCCCTAAAGCGAGGGCCTCAGTCTACCCTCAGCTGCTGTATACGGAAGGATGCCACAGTGAGACCCCAGGATGTTTCCTATTGACTTTGAAACCTGGCACAGTGATCCCCAACATTTTTGGAATTCGTACTCTAGTTCCATTTCAAAAGACATGTGGGGTACCACCATAAGGTGGCCAGCCTTCTACTTTGTGTATAGTCTCCTCCAACCACTGCTTAATACATAGGAAAAGCCTACACAGAATAACCTTAGAATACAGGACAGTGTTTTCAATCAAATAAAAAGGATCTTATAAAAAAAACAAAGTTAGCTTGTAAATAGATGTTTGAAAATCAGTGGCATAGAAGCCACAGTGAAAAAGAAATCACTTTTCTGAACGTGTGAGCAGTATAAAATTAGCTCAAGATACTTACATACCTCCCAGTGAATGTAGAACAGAAATCTGGCTCTTTACCATACTTGGCCTATATGTACGATTCTGGGTATATTTGCTGAAAAAAATGAGTGACTAGAATTAAGGTATTTCTTCTGGTTATTTTCAGATATTTCAAAGCAGCAACTGTATTCTAAAATCTTCATCATTTCTGAAAAATCTCCATATAACTAGCACCATCTCTGGGATGAACAGAAATAAGATTTGTGGTAACTAGTGTCCAATCACCCGCGTCTTCTGGTTGTTCACACCTTTGTGTGGTCCCCTCCCACACTGAATCCGAGCTGGCAGAATTCCGCAGGAGTGACAGTTTGTGACTTCTGTGGGTAAGGAAGCCAGTTCAATATCCTGAGGCATTTAAGCAGCCCTGTGGAGAGACCCCCATGGGGTGGACCAAGCTGCCTGCCATGTGAGTGATCCACCTTCCAAACAGATCGTCTAGTGCCTGTCATGCCTTTGGGTCTTCCAGCTTAGATCCCAGATACTGTGGAGCAGCGACGCATCACGACTCCTGTTCCCTGTCTAGAATTCCTGACAAAGAAACTGTGAGATAATAAGTGATTCTCGTTTTCAGCCACTGAAATGTGGGATGATTTGTTATGCCTAATGGGAAAGTTAGCTTTCCTCCCAGTATCTCCTGCGAAACTCCCTTTCCCCCTTTCTTGTTTAAGAGAAACAAGCCAGGGGCGCCTGGGTGGCACAGTCAGTTAAGCATCTGCCTTAGCTCAGGTCGTGATCTCAGGGTCCTGGGATCGAGCCCTGAGTCAGGCTCCCTGCCCAACAGGGAGTCTGCTTCTCCCTCTGCCCCCCCCCCGACTCATGCTCTCGCTCTGTTTTGCTCTCTCTCAAATAAATAAAATCTTTAAAAGAAAAAGAAAAGAGCCAAAAAGTAGAAACAACCCAAACATCCATCAACAGATGAATGGATAAACAAAATGTCATATATACACATGCAGCAGAATATTATTCAACCTTAAAAAAGAGAAATTCTGCCACACCCTACAACATGGATGAACCTTGAACACATCGTGCTAAGTAAGCCTGTCACAAACGGACAAATACTGTATAATTCCACTTATAGGAGGTACTCAGAGTACTCAAAATAACAGAGAGAAATTAGAATAATAGTTACCAGGGGCTTGGAAGAAGGGGAAATGGGGAGTTAATGTTTAATGAGTACAGAGTTTTGGTTTGGAATGATAAAAAAACATGCTGGAGGTGGATGATTGCACAGCAGTGTGAATGGACCTAATGCCACTAACCTCTATACTTAAAATTGTTGAAATGGTAAATTATATGTGTACCTTACCACAATAAAAAGAACATAAAGGAGAGGAAAAAAGGAAAGAGCCAGCTAAAGGCTGTGCAGGCACCACTTCTGATATCCAGAAACTGAGGCCACATGGAGTTGCCACAGATGGGGGCCACAGGGAGGAAGACCAAGCAGGAGTGGCCCCGTGGATCTTGAGCATGACAGTTTTCAAAACAGTGCCTTTCAGGGCGCCTGGGTGGCTCAGTCGGTTAAGCGTCCAACTCTTGATTTCAGGTCAGGTCATGATCTCAGGGTCCTGGGATCAATGGAGCCCCGTAACCAGGCTCTGCACTCAGCAGGGAGTCTGCCTGAGATTCTCTCTCCCTCTGCCCATCCTCCTGCTCGCACACTCTCTCTCTCTCAAATAAATAAATAAATAATCTTGAAAACAAAACAAAATACCCCTAATGCTCTCCACTACTTTATGGGCTCTCAAGCCCATTTTTTAGATTTATTTTTTATTTTTTTAATTTAAATTCAATTAACCAACACATAGTACATCATCAGTTTCAGATGTAGTGTTCAACAATTCATCAGTTGCGTCTGACACCCGGTGCTCATCACATCACATGCCCTCCTTAATGCCCATCACCCAGTTACCCTATCCCCCCACCAACCTCCCCTCCAGCAACCCTCAGTTTCTTTCCTATACTTCAGAGTCTCTCATGGTTTGTCTCCCTCTCTGATTTCTTGCCCTTCAGTTTTCCCTCCCTTCCCTTGTGGTCCTTTGCACTGTTTCTTATATTCCACAAAGGAGTGAAACCATATAACTGTCTTTCTCTGATTAACTTATTTCGCTTAACATAATCCCTTCCAGTTCCATCCATGTCAATGTAAATGGTAGGTATTCATCCTTTCTGATGGCTGAGTAATATTTCATTGTATATATAGACCACGTCTTCTTTATCCATTCTCTCAAGTCCATTTTTAAGTGAAACATACGCAGCATCCTTCCCCACTTATTATTTGCCAAATACATTACCTACATAAGGTATTTAATCTCTTGTCCACATTTTCTTATGATGAAATAAAATAAACATTACCTAATATATTAGCTATAAGACTTGGTTAAAGTAATGAATATGAAGTAGCTTTGTCAGTTAGCTGACACAATATTATTCCATAGAATAAAAATAACTGTTAATATTATTTGAGGAATAGTGCCTTATGGTGATCAGTTTTAAACATTTTCATTCATTTGTTCTTCCATTCAACAGATAATCTATTGAATACCAACAGCCAGCCAGGCAGCATTCCGGGCACTAGAAACTTTTGGATAGGAGATGAGATGGCAATATTAACTAGGAAATAAGTAGGAGATTATCTCATTTAAAATCATATAAACTGAAAACTAAATGAAATTTAAATGAAAACTGTCTGCCATGTTTTGTTAAAAATTGCCCTTAGTAACTGATTATACAAGCTACCACATACTTCTACTGTAATAACCTTAGGCATGCCTGCTGTCTTTTTTGGCTTGCAGAGCCCAAGTTCTATTTCATGACTTCTACTGGGGTTAACTTCCCCTCAAACTGAAAATGAAGTCAGTAAGTCAGACCTCAAAGGCCTTAAATCAGGAAGCTTTCAACCAACATAAAGAAAGCAGACAGGGAAAAAGCATCCTGCTTCTCCCAAGAACCAATAGTATTCCTGTCCCTATCTCTCTTTGACAAAGAAGTCTGCTATATTTCAAGCCAGGCTATTTTATATTAGAAAAGAACTCATTAAGATAAGTGGCAATTAACATCTATGCTGCAATAAAAGGGTTTCTGACATTAAAGAAGAAAATATAAAACATGGGCTCTTTTAGATAAACTGAAATGTTTCTGCAGGGGGCCTTACAATGTATTTGCTGTGCTTTGTTTTGAAGATTACTAGAACATTAACAGATTTAAATTTACTATAAATCAGCTTGAAAGTAACAGGCAATATTGGTAATATTGTAGAAGTAGCCATCAGGAGGAACACACAAACACTGGGCGTGTCTGCTCAGCAGTGCACAGAGCATGAACATGCACGTGTTTACGCGCGCACACACACACACACACACACACACCTGTTGGACCTGCTCTATTTAAGTAACTGCCAACCCTTAATGACTATAAATTTCCACTGTTACCCGTTAGACAGGAGAGGAGTTCCTGTTCGATGATCCCACACCGTTGCTTTAATAAAAATGAAGGCAAAGCATGCAACGTATAACAGGATGCTTATGTAGATCAGCATGGAATGTGCCTATCGTTCAAGCCATCTACTGAAGCGCTTGTAGGTAACATGCAACATTAGCTCATTCACTGCAGTCAGACGTAAAATCGCAAGGAATAAAAATGCACTCTGGTTATCTCAGTCAATAGGAGCTTGTTGTAAGTTTCCAGGGTGTTATGGAAGAGACAGGAAGCTATTTCAACAGCCTCAGCCAGGCAGGTCTCATTGAAAAACAGATCACGGTGATGGATACAAAAGCAGCTTTGGGGCCATAGCAGGAACTCTGAGCAGGGCGCCGAGAAGTGTTTGCTGGGCCCTCGCACAGAGCTTTTCTTCCCTGGTCTCCGCTTTCCCCAACCTCTTTTCTCCTCTCCTTCGTGTCTCTCAGCACTGACTGCCAGGGCTGCTCATGGCCCTGCTTCTGCCCGTCTGCCTGTCTTCTCTCGGCATCTCTCTCCAATTGTGTGTCACTCCGCAGTGCCTTGAATTCAGACTTGCTCAGGAGAGCTGTTTTAGGCTGAGGTAGGTGTCCCCCCCCCATTCAAATGTTCAAGTCCCAACCCCCCAGTACCTCAGAATGTAGCCATATTGGAGAGCAGTTCACTGAAGAGATGATTACCTTAGAAGGGGGGCCATCAGGATGGGGTCCCAATCCAGTATGACTGGTGTCCTTCTAAGAGAAAGGACCATGTGAGGACAGAGTGAGGAGGTGGCCATTTGCAACCCAAGGAGAGGGAAGCCTTGGGAGAGACCAAACCCACCAGCACCTCGGTCTTGGATTTCTGGTTTCCAGAGCTGTGAGGAAAGAAATGTTCAGGCTGTGGTATTTCGTTATGGCAGCCCAAGCGGACTAATGCAAGAGACTGTGTTTGGAGTCATGAGTGGGTGTCCAGGATAGAACATGCTGGACGGAGCTCACGTGACGGGTGGCAGATGAGGCCGCCCCTCGAGGCAGAGCTGCCTTTGGGTTGGGGGAATCCCAATGGCGTTCATCTGTGCTGCGACTCTACAGTAATCCACACGTGTGTGTCCTCAAAGGAGGGCCTCGGGGGGTGTGATGGTGGCTCTCAGCCCAGAGTTTGGCTGGACAGTCATTTTGCCTGTGTAGGCGTGTGTACCTTTTCTGAAAGTGAGTTTTGTAGCGTGTTTAAAATATAGCTTGCAAGTCAACCACTGTGTATTTATTTTCTCTAAGTTTGAAAGGGTTTGTGTAGGTTACAGAAAATGAGATTTCAAAAGAAAAGAGTAGTTTTGGGGCGCCTGGGTGGCTCAGTCGGTTAAGCGACTGCCTTCGGCTCAGGTCATGATCCTGGAATCCCGGGATCGAGTCCCACATCGGGCTCCCTGCTCGGCGGGGAGTCTGCTTCTCCCTCTGATCCTCCCCCCTCATGCTCTCTGTCTCTCATTCTCTCTCTCTCAAATAAATAAATAAAATCTTTAAAAAAAAAAAAGAGTAGTTTTACTAGTTTTACATATAAATCATTAAACATGAATAAATCAACGTGATATAATAAATAACTAGTGCTTTGATAAATTGGACATACCCACTTGTGGAAATGGAGTCATTTCTACAAATTGAGAATCGCTGTCTTTTCTATTCCATTTCTTTAGTTTTTAGATCATTGAAATAAAGTATTCAGTCTACCACACTTTGAATTTTATATTAAAATATATCCATATTTTAAAAATTGCAAACACTAGAATAACCAGAACTTAAACTTTCTAGCACCTTTTGTAGAGCTTTGCCATCTAAAGTGTGGTCCAGGACCTCGGTGCTGGTTAGAAGTACATACTGCAGAGGAATCTGCATTTAAATAAGATACCAAGATGATTTCTGTGCACATTAAGATCTGCATCACTAATCTGCAGTGAGAAACTTCTCACAAATACCACATCTAGTTTATTGCAGAAGTTAGAAATCAAGCTATGACATTAAGGTGCTAATCATATTTGACCTTGCGAATGTGCTTTTTATTATATTGTAATATTGGTGGCATAATAGGATCATTTGACTTTTGCAGACTTAGAGTTTTCTTGTATTTGATCAAAAGTCTGAATTTAGGAACACAGGTGGTCAATACAGTTGATAATGTGATCAGCAAAATGTAAACTCACTTTTCACAATGTCGCAGTATAGATTTATGAAAATATCACCTACTTCTTAAAGTTCCCCACTAGGATCGATTCCCCTTACTTTTTATTTTTACAATAATTGTATTACATCTTTATTATTCTGCAACTTTATTTTATTTACATAATATGTCTTAGTGGTCCTTTCTGTCAGAATGACTTTATTCACTTAGCCACCCTGTCCAAAGTGTGAGACGTAACACAACTTACGTCATCATTGTCTCGTGGATTGTTTTCACGGGCTCTTTTCAGGGAGCTGTTTTCCTTGGTCATTTATTATCCAAGTCCTGGAATTTATGAGATGTTACTGCTCCCTTTAAAAGGTCAAAATTTTCAGTTTGTTGTTCAAAAATAATCAACATTTCTGCCCCTTCCCAACCATAGCCAGATCCCCATAATGTCTCTTTTTCTCCTACTGAAACTGTCTCAGCTAGCAGAGGTCCTCAAAACAGACCATACCACAATTGCTCAGATTTGCTCAGGACCTTATTCTTTCCTCTCTCTCTGCCCTTGACCTCCATCAGATCTAACGCAATATTCAGCCATATCTGGTCCCTGACTCACTTTAGTCGATGCATCTCCTTGCAGCCTGTGACCCCCTGACATCGTTGTAGGCCCTTCGGGCTCTGTCGTGAGCCAGGAAGAGCTTTGATGGTGTCTTTGTGAGTGCTCCATACAAACCAGGTGGGTGCGCCTCGGCACACTCAGCCTTGCACAATTCTCTGGCATGGAGACTGATGCAAGGTCATCCTCTGTGGCCAAAGCGCATCCCAGAGGATGCCTCAGCATCACATTGCAGCGTGGAGCTTTTATAAATGCACCATCCCAGACCTGCTGACCAGAACCTTCACTTTAACAAGCTACGTCAGGGATGCATGTCACATTAAAGTTTCAGGAGCCCCGATCAAAGGTCAGTGTCGTCCAACCACTTTCTTTCTGCCTCATTAAGAAAAAGCTTTAATATTTCTTACACATGGTTGCAGAGGTTGCATCCCCCCAGTGAAGAATCTGGGGTTTAGCTGTTAGGAAGCATGGGGCACTGGACAGTGGGGCCACACAGCTAATCGGAGCCCCTGGGAGGGAAGAGAGAGAAAGGAAGACTCACCTGGAAGGAGGCAGTAGTTTCTTTCCTCTTACCATGATGCTTTCTGAGCTTTGGAATAGCAGTCGTATGCCTCAATTCTGGGCCACTGGCTATTCAGGCTGAGGTGGCGTGTCCCTGGGGTGAGTTCACTGAGCATTCCAAGGCAGCCAATTTCAAGACACTCACTTTTCGCCACCATCTATCTGCTCTTCACCCATTCTCCCTTGCACTCTCCCTCTCATGGTTTCTCATCACCTTCTTTACAAATAAAGGCCAACCTTCCCCTCATTTGGAGTCTCACAGCTCATTTCTTTTTTTTTTTAAAGATTTTATTTATTCATTTGGCAGAGAGAGATGCAGCAAGAGAGGGAACACAAGCAGGGGGAGTGGGAGAGGGAGAAGCAGGCTTCCCTCGGAGCAGGGAGCCGATGCGGGGTTCAATCCCAAGACCCTGGGATCATGACCTGAGCCGAAGGCAGACGCTTAACAACTGAGCCACCCAGGCACCCCATGGCTCATTTCTGTGAACAAAGTTTCTCCATCCTTGCATCTATAAAAGCCAACAATAGAAAGATTGGTACTGACCTGTCTCATTCTAGCAAAAAAAAAAAATACTCATTTGTGAATTCATAAACTAATTTTTTAAACCCCACATCCATCTCATGAAGGGATGCATTTCCAAAAAATGTTTTGTGTCTAATAACAACCTATCAAATTTTGTATACAGTAATAATCCTCCGTTTTGATCAGTTGTGTACTAACAATACCCATGATGACTCAAAACAAAAGAAGAAATTCATAGTTAGATCTTCATGGTCATAGGAAATAAAGGATAGAAAGATATCTGGGAAGCATGGATGTGTTTATGTGTTGCTTCAGTGAAATATCAAGGTGCTTTTAATCTCCGATAGATGGTTATTTTAAAGGGGAAGACCATGGAGGTTCCTTCAACAGTGGAGAGTGCTTCATAATCTGAATTTTATTGGGTCAAGTTCTGAGCCTTTCATTAAGCCTGCAAAGGAAAATAAAACTTCTGAAGACTTCCATTAAGCTTGACCTCTGAACCAGTTTCTCAGAAGAAAGAAAATGCCTAGTGTGGGCTTTTGTTAAACACCAGTTCAGGCAAAGAGGGTGAGTTCTTGTGCTTCAGACTTTGATTTCCATTTAAGGCTTTCACTCTTTAGAAAAAAAGATAATGTGTTAGGTTGAAAGCTGGAAAAATTAAACTTGGCCCCGAGTTTTCTGAGAAATCAGCACCCATTTCGTAGCAAATTTCAGAAGCAAACTATTTTAGCCACAAAACAAATGGTTTCTTTCAATTAATACACAGCAAATGAGGACGTCTGGAGTTCTTTTTAAACAATGGGCCAACTATACTTCCCCCATCCTGTTACCCTCTCGTCCCCGGGCACAGCAGTGACAGGCTGCCCTCAGGCTGAGACGCGTGGGGCATTGCATCTTTTCAAGAAAGCCAGAATTCTCCCCTGCCAGTAACCTGATGTGCCCCCAGCCCTGTTAGGATAGCCACCATTTGAGTGTTCTCCTCATTATGAGAAAAAAGAGAAGCCCAGAGAAATATTCTCAAATCCTTCCTAGACAGTTAATGCCAGTAGAGAGAATGTTTTCTTTACATGATCATTGCAATTGATGGGAAAAGTCTCTTCAGTAAGCTGCAACAACAAAAAAAGAGCATGTGATTACTTTTTAATATTTGCCCTGTAAGGCTTTCCATACTCTGTTTCATGTGGCAGAGACGACTTGGAAAAAGTTCGACTCCGTGCCAGGAGTGAGTGTTGCATGTTGGTATTACCCTGTAGGATTTCAACCCAGTGGGGAAGATTACCTGTAAAATGGTTCCGGGATTAGTCTTTATGATTCTTTTGGATCGTTTTCATTTTATATAAATATCAGCATAAGAAAAGGGTCCCCTGGACTCATCCAGAGTCTCTCCTGCCCCTACCAGGAGGTTTAGCCTTCTCCAGACCCTGTGTCGGTCTAATCCAAAGTCAGGAAATATCTCAGACGGTGCTGCTCATATTCCAAGGATCCGGCACCATGCAGGTCCACCTGGCACCTAGGAGCTGGCCTTTTCTGCATTGCCAATTTCCATCTTATCCCCTACTTCCAACAACCAGATGATGGCATGCTTCCCTGGGCTTGAGCCGCACCTTGAAAATGCAACACCACATCTCAGCCCCCTAAAGCATGGTGCTTACGCTGCTCGGGTGTCATTCCTTCCTAGGGGCTGAAATCCCATCCTTGGCCAGGAACTTGATCCCTGCTGGTCAGGATTCTGTGCTGCCACGACCACCTGCCAGCTTCTGTCCCCAATGCCAGGCCCCTGTCCTGAGTGCTGTGGTTGCACTTACTGGATAATTGTTCCAGGCACCTCGAAAGCATCATAATTCATCTCTAAAGACCCAAAATCTATTCTCCTTCCTTGAGTCTGCGCCCTATGTAGCCTTCCACTTCCTAAGCTAAAAACCTCAGTGTAGTCTTCAAATCCCCCTCCTCTACCTCTTCCTCTTCACAAATAACAACACTGGCCATGGACTTTATATCTGAAATATCTCTAGACTTCCTGGTCTACCCCCAGATGCCCTCCCCTTAACGAAGACCCTTGTCCTCCCCTAGAAAGATCCGAAGCCTCTCACCTGGTCCCACTAACCCCTTCTCACTCAGTTCGAGGCATCCTTCCCCCTTCCATCAGAAACACCATCTTCAAAACTAACTTGATCATGGCATTCCCCTTCTTGGGAGCTTCCACTTGTGTTTTGTCACCTACAGAGTTAATCCACACTCTGAAATAAAACTATGTCCCACCCAAGTGTCTAACCCTGTCCCCCACCCTGCTTCTCTGTCCTGTCACCATGCAGTCCAGCACACTGCCATTACATGGGGTGATTGCCCTTACAGCATGGCTTTTTCACATGCTGGTCTCTCAACCATAATGCTCCTTTCCTTTTTTTTTTTAACTTCTGGAAGATTTAAATCAGCCTTCCAATTTCAAATATAATCTCTTTTGACTCTCTCTGTACTCCCCCGGGAGGGTCTGCCGAAATCTGCAGATGTGTCTGAGGGAAGAGAGAAAGGAGAAAGAATGAGAAAAACCCAGAGCCTTACAGGATTTGAGAGATCTTGAAGCGCAAAAAGATGTTCCAAAGGAACGGAGACTCGGCAAGTGCCCAGTTTGTACACAAACACACACAAAGTTTGATTCTGGAGACAAGAGACCAATATGCTTGAGATTTCTCTTTTAGGGAAAAAATGCAGGAAAATATTAAGAATGTTGGTCAGAAGGGGCGCCTGGGTGGCTCATTCAGTTAAGCGTCTGCCTTTGGCTCAAGTCATGATCTCCAGGTCCTGGGATCAAGCCCCATGTCAGGCTCGCTGCTCAGCTGGGAGCCTGCTTCTCCCTCTGCTCCACCCCCTGCTCATGCGCTCACTTTCTCTCTCAAATAAATAAATAAAATCTTAAAAAAAAAGAAGAATGTTGGTCAGCACATTGAAAAGATGGACCATTAAACACCATCATATTTTTACTGAGATTGCATGATGACAAGCTAATATAACTTAGGTTTTTAATGAAGTAATTTGATTCAAACATTGGGAGATGTTCATAGGTATGCCATATGTTTATTTCGAAAAAGCCCTTGAAAAGGTTTCTTATGTGTAAGAAAAAGTGTAGAGGAGGCATAAACTAGGGGTTACTGAGTGCAGTCATTCAAGAGTCTACCTTATACTTAAACTACTGTGGTCTCCTCTAAGAATTTATTTCTTGCCACTGTCTGGGTCCATTTACTAATGCTACAGACAACTTCATAGCTTCTTCTGTATATCATTTTCATCAACCTTTTATTTCACAAATAAGTTCATAATTTTTAACAATAGAACAGTATAGAGAAATTGTGATTCTATTCTCGAAGTTCACCATGGTTTGCCAGGCAAGGGAAGTTTGAAAGGACATTCAAGAACCACATCCTCAAAGTCCAAGCTGACAAGAGAGACCTTTGTGAAAGTTATTTCTAATACAGAAGAAAAACCGAGTGGTCATTTTAAAATATTTGAATCTAAAGAGAACTTTCTTTATTATCTCACATCTTTTAAAACTCTCTTAAAGATAAGGACAAAGTAAACACAAAGCACCAAGTATTTGGAAAGGGAAGGATAAGCACAGTTACCTGTTGCCTGCTTCTTTCTGATGGCAGAGTGATGAGTTACCTGGCTCACTAGTTTGCCTTCATGGATTATGTGACTCATTGACTTTCGAGATGCTTTGCATTTTAGAGTCAGTGTAGAAATCAGAAATAAATCACCTTTGCTAAAATGGTGTCTCACATGTTCATGAAATAAACTACACCAGGGACACAAATTGTTGACTTAGGATCACCCCTGCCCACAAAACTAAAGACTGTGTTACTTTTTGCCCTCTAATTTCTAACCACAAGTATCTCTTTTAGCAGAATACTCTGTAGCCTTCTTAGGGCAGAAGAGTAGGTACATACACAGAGTGTGGGTTCACAGAGGAGCTTGTTGAAAGTATTTAATTCACTTTAAAAAATATGTACATGTGCTTTGTTACCAGCCAAAGGAGAGTACTCATACTTTGATAGAAACTTATTTTGACTTTGAATATAAATTTTGTTTTCTCCCATGCACATTTTTAAGTCTCTTGCTTGTAGTAAAATACCTTTTTATCTTATACCTGTCAAAATGAAAAGAGCTTACATAGTAAATGCATTCAAGAGGCCACTCAAAATACATATCATTGAGCAATTCCATAAAATATTGAAAACATAATCACCCCACTGTAACTTTGCTGCTTTTAGATATACACAAATGACACTTCAATGAAACTCTCATGTGGGATAATGCATTTGTATCTGTCGCCAGTCTTTTTGGAAGCAATTCACAGGTGCTTATTATATAATATTATTATGCAACTCTGCCTTCATTATGTCAAGAGATTCTCTGCAGCAAATACTGTGATAACATTAAAATTACAGAGATGAGTAAGATGTATCCACATCTTCAAGAAACTTTGGGATGTCTGTGGGAAATGACAGATCTACAGTTTCAGTCCTGTAATACATGCTGTGAAAATGCTAAGCATGGATGGAGCAGGAGCGTTAATGAGCATGGGAGGTGGGGGAGACATTCTGGAGCTAAATGCATGAGGAAGGACGATTCCTACGTCAGCCTCATGATGACTTTTACTCAAAAAGTACGATGCACGGAGGGAGCAGAAGTTATCCAGTATGGGAGATGCAGATGTGTGGAGGAGAGGGACAGGACAGGACACCACCAGGGGGTGCGGTGTGTGAGGTTATGCGTGGCTTAGAAGGGCTTGGAGCTGGGGGTGGCAAGATTAGATTTCTTGTGTCTCCAATCAAGGCCGCGGCAGGGTGCGGGAATGGGGTTGGAATCAGGAAGCTGGCCTCTGCTTTAGGATCAGACATGGGAGGACAGTGCTGTGAGCCAATCTTCCATGTTTAGAATCTCTTGACCAATGACCACATCCTGACCGAGCTCTTGTGTATGTGTGTGTGTGGTGGGGGTCTGCATTTCTGCACCATCTTTGAAGCAAGGCAATCTGTGACCTCATGCTTCCCATCATTTCTCTTTCAACTGTATTCCTCTCCAGGTTTTACGAACTTCTCACAATCCCAACTTCCTATTTTTATTACATCATTATCAAAATGTCTTGTGTCAGTGAGGCCATAATTTTGGATGTCTTTTGCAGTGATCACAGGACTTTCTTAAATGGCAGTACGTACAGGCATGATGGAAAATGTTGTAATGTTAGCAGTAAATCGTAGCTGCTTGTCTCTGGCTTGATGATTGTTGCTTAAGCCTTTAAAGATGTGTCCAGAAGTCCCTGTCCCCTGGGCAAAGCAGGGAGGTGGACTGGACGACGGGCAGGCCGGCCTCCATGGTGTCGAGCTCAGTGGGCCTTTTGTAGGGTGCAATGCTGATTTGACGTAATAGTCTTTATTATCATACATGACATCTGCGAGTGACAAAAATGGAAGAATAAATACCTTTTTAATGCAGCAACTTACATTGTAGAAAATCACAATTTTAAAAATACTATCCATTTTTACGTCAATTTTTCTGATAGCTCAAACTGTCTTAATTCTCTTTTGCTTGGTGGTGGACCCATTACCATCTCAGTTGTATGTTACATGTATTAGAAAGATAACGAAACTGGGCGCCTGGGTGGCTCAGTCGGTTAAGCAGCTGCCTTCGGCTCAGGTCATGATCCCAGGGTCCTGGGATCGAGTCCCACATCGGGCTCCCTGCTCTGCGGGGAGCCTGCTTCTCCCTCTCCCTCTGCCTACTTGTGTTCTTTCTCTATCTCTCTGTCAAATAAATAAATAAAATCTTTTAAAAAATAAAAATAAAAAAAAGAAAGATAACAAAACTGATTTTTAGGATGCATTGTTCATCCTTGCATTTATTTGAGAAAAAAGGATAATCGATGTGAATTTTCACATGGGAGATAGAATTTACTGCGTGAGACTTAGAAGGCATCTTCATTTCATCAAGCTAAAAGATAGATTGCAGAAAACTATGTTAAATTCTGTTTCTTTCATCTTCAGAACCAATGCCACTTTTCAGAATTTTTGAAGATCAAAGAGTATCTTTTTTAAGTCTCACCTTGAGATACTTTTCCATTTAATTTCTTGGGCTGATTAAACGTTCAGTGTTGTGTACTGTTTTTCCACCCACGGAGGTTTTTTAAAGTCATAACTCAGTCACTAGTTTATGTGAGGGCAACGATATGTAGATAAACAAAAAACCTAGCAAAAAAAAAACAACAAAAACTGAAGCGACCTCTCTCATGGGAGCAGAAGTGAAACATACTAATATTCCCCCCAAAACTTCTTCCTGCCCAAACCTGTCAACTGAGTTTACAAAACCAAAGAAAAAAAGAGTTGCATAAAATGTTGTATTTGAACATGAATGTAGCTTCCTTTTGAAATTTGCTTCTCTTGTAAGTGGACTGTGATTTAGCAAGGCCTGTGAGTGTGCATGTGTGTGTGTGTGTGTGTGTGTGCGCGTGCACGCAGCTTCTGTTTCTGGGGCTGCAGACCTGACAGCTTTGTGGAAATAGGACACACACTACCCATGTCAGAGTAAAATATGATACGCTAAAATATCCTGATCATCAATTGAAGAAAACCCAAATAATGAGAAATTAAATATAACTGTAGGCTTACTCTGTGATTTGTCACACAAAAATAATTTGCAAATGGCCTGGCAGGATTACTTTTAAATAGCATGTCCATTGAAAATACATTTTAATTTATAAAGATTTATTTTGCATACTCTTAAAAATGTGGTTTATCACACGGAATCACAGTGTAAGTACTTAACTGTCTTTATTTGACAGATACTTATCAAGCATCAGCCACGGACCTGGCATTGTTCCAGGTATTGGAAAACAAACACAGTTTCTCTTCTGCTAGAGTTTACATAGTAGTCTGGGGAAAGGGACATTAAACAAAGAAACAAAGTAGAGAGAATGTTCTGAAGGAAATAAACTGAGATCAGGAGATTGAGAACGAAGAGGTTTGCTACTTCACACAAGGTGGTGGGGGAAAGCCTTTCTGTGGAAGTGACATTTGAATAGAGGCCGAAATAAGAGGTGGTGTCATCCAGCAGGTATCTGGGAGAAGAAAGAGTCTTTGAGCTGGAGGGACAGGGAGTGCAAGAGTCCCGAGGCACAAACCTGGCTGATGGATACGAACTATAGTTTATTGAAGGTGGAATCTGTAGGATTTGCTGATGAATTGAATTTGGGGTTTTAGAAAAGGGAGAAGGCAAGGACGACTGGAGTGGTTTTTGTCCTGAGTGGCTGAGAAGAACAAGGGTTCTACTTGCTGAGATGGGAAATTCCAGAAGATCTGTAGGTTGGGAGGCAGGGGCAACAGGTAGGTGGAAGCAGTTTAGGTTATGTCCCTTTTGAGATACTACTTTATGGCCAAATGGAGATGGGAAGTTGGAGCTCAGGAAATAGGTTGGATGGGGAGAGAAAACTTGGGGAGTCATCAGCATGTAAATCCCAAGAGATTAGAGACTCTCCTGGCAAGCCAGAGGAGGTGTAGAGGAGCCATCTCTCAGCTTGTAAAAGTTTTGAGAAGAGAATCCAACCAAGAAAACCCTGAGGAGTTGCCCAGAGTGAAGAAGGAGACCCAGGAGAGTTCTGTGTTCTGGAAGGCAAGAGAAGAAAGTAGCGAAGGGAAGAGGAAGTAATCCCGAGTGCCATGTGCTGCTGGCAAGACAAGTATGATGAGGACCAAGAACCAACCATTTGATTTGTTGTTGTTGTTGTTGTTGTTTGTTTGTTTTTATTTTTTTTATTATGATAAAAAAATCAACCATTTGGTTTTGCAGCATGGGGTGTGGGGGGGAGGGCACACGGGGTGCTGATTTCTTGGATTCTCATTTCTTAGATTCACCAAAATATAGAGGAGGAACACAGACATCAAGTAAAGATGAAATTGAGGGAGATGGTCGAGTGTGCAGTTGAGAGCATATGAGCTACGTTGGTGCAGTCCTCAGCTTCTCTGGCTCCTGGCTGGCATGGCCTTGAACTGGTCATTTCATTTCCTTGTGATTCTGTTTGGTCAAATACAAAATGAGGATAATAACAGTCCTTACTTCATTATGATCACTTATAGGATTTCTGCATTGGATAATTAAGTTAATATATGCAAAATACTTAAAACAGTGCCTGGCATTATATAGGTGTTTGCTATAATTACTGATATTATTATCATTACGGGCATTTCTAGGAATTCTGTTCTAAAGGAGGGCAAAGAAAAGAAAATGGGACAATACCTATAGGGAGGCATGGGGTCAAGAGTGTTTGTGTGTGTGTGTGTGTGTGTGTGTGCTTGCTGTGTTTTATTTCAAATAAGAGATTTTACAGCATGTTTTAATGCTGATGGGAATGCCCCCAGAAGAAGGATTAAAAATCTCTGTGCAGGAGACAGAGAGAATAATTGTAGGTATGATCCAGGCAATATTTTGGACATATCTTATACTAGAAATCGATCCATTGTTTATCTGAAATTCACATTTAACTGGGTGTCCTGTCCTGCATTTTATCTAGCAGCCCTGCCAGGCACACACTGGTTGCCTCTTTCCCCCTGATGACCAAGACATTTGTTTCTTCGGGGAGGAGGTGAGGGGGCCCAGAACAAGGAGCTCATTGCTCGGCTTTAAGTGTCAAACTGACATTTAAAAATAGTTAGTGGATTTGGGTATGCCAGCAGGATTCTTTGCTTTTAAAAAGCCAGGCTGTGATGTAGGTAGGCAAAGAACACTCGTGGGGTCCCCAAACCACAGCTTGGAGATGGACCAGAGAGCAGGCAGGAATCTGGAGAGAACCCAAGAACAGATTTCCTGAATTTTCAAAAGAAGTGTAAAGATGGAGCAGGAATCAGAAAGTTGAGAGATTCAGAGGGGTGAGTCTGGGGTTTGCTTGCTGTCTGCTTCCCCCCATGAAAGTGCCCAGGAGGCTCCATCCCCCAAGATTCAGCCAGAGCAGGTAGGAGTTGAGACATGAAAACCCCAGGAAGGGGTTGGTGGCTGCTCCCATGTGGAATTCGGTGAGGGGTTGGGGGGACCCAAGCTGCTGAGCAGGAAAGCTGCACGGCAACAAGGGGCCTCCACGTCCCCTCAGCTTACAGGACTTCCAGATATTTCCACAGCATTCCTGCAGAAGGGCAAGTGTATCAGATGCTTGGAAGAGGGTCTCAGGACCAGGACGGCTGAGAGGGGTGTGGACCTTATTGCTTGGACTGCCCTTGACCTGAGCACTGTGAAGCTCAGGGAGACTGCCGAGGCCAGTGAGACACAAGCCCTGCTTCCTGCTGATGACCCAGGTTCTGCTCAGGGAGAGGATGCTCTGAACAACATGAGGACTTTCCTCCTGGGGACAGAGTTGACTCTAACAGGAAAAGCACTAGACTCTGAAAAGGTGGAAGAAAGTTTCAGGCCCAGCAAATACAAGCTCTGGGACAAATGGGAGCGTGTTTAGAGGAAAAAGGGAGTCACGTTTGTGCACCAAGGATCAACAGCGTGTAGATTCCAGCCTGCCGCAGTCCGTGAGAAGGACAGAGGAGCTGTAAACCACCGGCACTAATAGGGCACGGTCACTCTCCATGAGGAGGTGGAGTGAAGTTGATTGTACTGGTGCTTTGAAATGGAGATGAAATTCATTTATCAAATGCTCCAAGCCTGTGAAAAAGGCAAGTCGTCCAAGGTAGTGTGGGAGGATTTGTGTGTGTGTGTGTGTGTGTGTGTGTGTGTGTGTCAGAGGGTAGGAGGGGCATGAGAGGGACCCTGCTAGGAACAGTCACAGGGGAAATTCAGAGAGAGAGAGAGGACAGGGAAGTCTGGGCCCTGTGCATGCTTTCCACATCGAAGAGCAGAGGGCTTTGCTTGTGAAAGTAAAGACTAACTACGCAGGTGTTCTGAGCGAGGACTGACAGAATCAGAACTGAGTTGTAGGAAGATTACAGTGATTATAACGTGTAGGACGGAGTGGAGGAATGGATCCGTGAGCTGTCACAAAAGATGACTTTGGGGTTTTAAACCTGAGAAAACAATGTTATAAATAGAAGCAATGAAGGCAGAAGGAGAAGTTAAGTTTGAGGGGTAGATAAGGATTCACTTTAGAGGTGTCGAATATGATGTAGTGATTCAGTCAATCAACAAAGATGTTTTGAACACCTACTAGGCACCGGGCCTGGCTCAGTGCTGGGGTTATAGTGAACAAGGCAATGAAAGCGTTCGGAGCCCCAACAGGAGTTAGTTTGATTTATTTTGGTCCAGCCACACCCCAGCACAGGTCCTAGCCCGTTGGAAGGGCTCGAATATTTGTTAATAAAGAGAGATACAAACAGACTGGTACATCCAAATGGAAAGGTCTAAGCAATTACAAATGTTGCCTGGATTGGCATCAATACTAATTACTTCTGATTACTTTTGCCTTGAATGAATCTACATTTATTTTTCCAAAATAAAAGTGAGACCAACACATATTTTTAAAAGTAACATAGACTTCACATTGCATGTAGTTCATCACTAATTTTAAGTTTGTAATTAAAGGATCCTGGGGACAAGAGAGCCTACATTCCCTAAATCAGGATTAGCAAACTACAAACTCCAGGTCAGGTCCAGCCCACAGCCTGTTTTTTAAATAAAGTTTTATTGTAACACAGCCATGCTCATTTGTGTATGTATTGCCCATGGCTACTCGCACCACAACAGAGGAAGGAGTAATTGTGAGAGACTGTCTTGCAGAGCCTAAGATGTTTACTGTCTGGCACTTTAAATAAAGTTTGCTGACCCCTGCTTCTAAACCAATATGTGATGGGGACGCCTGGGTGGCTCAGATGGTTAAGCGTCTGCCTTCAGCTCAGGTCATGATCCTGGAGTCCCTGGATCGAGTCCCACATCGGGCTCCCTGCTCAGCGGGGAGCCTGCTTCTCCCTCTCCCTCTGCCTCTCTCCCTGCTCATGCTCTCTCTCTCTCTCTCTCTCTCTGTATCTCTGTGTCTCAAATGAATAAACAAAAAAATCTTTAAAAAATAAATAAATAAATAAATAAATAAATAAATAAATAAATAAATAAAATAAACCAATATGTGATAAGTTATGAGTAGGTTTGTAAACGCAGTAGACTGACAACTTTCTTAAAAAAAGAAAATGTGATTGTAATCTAAGCAGAGGGTAATGTTGCTTAGGCATACAATTTAAAACGCTAATTACACATCTGTACAGTAATTAAAACAAGGCTTTTAATAGGCAGCACTCTGAATCCAGTGTAATGAATATACTTGAATACATCTTCTTTATTCTGAAAAATATTCTATAATTCACATCTTTTTTATATAAGCAAACCAAACTACTGATGTCTTCTATGGAATCACGATTTTTTTTTCCCTAGAAAATTGTTTGGTGAACACTAGTTAAAATGAGCATAAAACGATCCCCTTAAACAATGAATTAATATAATGCAATTGTTGTCAGTAAGAACATATTTAAAAATACAGACAGTATCCAACTAGTTGAGCTCCCCTCTTTTTTATTTTTGACGGCATGTCTGTTCCAAAAGTGGGTCTCACATGGTCTGTCTCATGCTGGGAATAAGAGGGCTTCCCTTCCAGCAGGTTGCCCCCATCAGTTGGCCACTTTCCTTTGTGTCCCGTACCCGTGAACACACACATGCACACACGGGCACACATAGACATGGCCCTTTGTGGTTTGGGTGTGATCAGGGGTATAGGCCTCTGATCTCTCACATCATTACTGACTCCAAAGCAGAGAGAAAAAAAAGACATAAAAACACTCGGAATGTAGGATGTGGAAAGAATTACTCTAGCGGTGAAGACTCATTTGATCCAGGGCCCTGGTATAGGACTCTGGAAGGCAGTTCAGAAAAGGAGCTTCGAGATCTCACTTTGAGCAAAGTAGCCTCATTTAACTAGCATGTGGCCTTCTCGGGGACAGCAATCACATCCATGTGTGTCTCCCAGTCCGTTGTTCAAAGCCTGCTTCCAGGCTTCAGAGGTGAGCCCACCCTGAGCCTATGAGCCCTCTCCTGGAGTGGCATCCAAAAGGGAAATGGGTCCCCAGTGAACGTGGCAGTCTTCAGTTTCAAGGCAGAATGTGGGAGTTGTCACCAAGGATGGAAGACTGGACAGTATGAGTTGAAGATCAGACTTGGTTCTCCGGGCCTTTCATTTGGCACAATGCAAGCCAAAAGCTTTGAGGTATTTCGGCATTTTGACTCAGCAACATGGTAAAAGGTCAAAGCATCATGCAGTCCTGTGCATGCATGTGGATATAAAAGCACACTCATCCATTTTAAAGATAGCTGGAACTTGCCTTCCGGGGCCCAAGTGAACCTGCGCATTCCAAAAAGATAGCAGATCAAGAAAGCTAAATTCTTTCAGTTTCCACGGCAACTGAATGACAAATAACTTGAGTCTTAATCCAATAGATGAGATGATGATTCTGGTACATTTTCAATTAGAAAATGACTATAGGAAAACAGACATCCCTGAATCCGTCCCATGCTGGCCCAAGGAGCCTATTTTCCTAATAGCCTTCCTAAAAGATGACCTAACAACATTGGTGGAACATCGATTCAGCCTCTGATCTGGTGCAGAAAATGAGGGCCGGAAAAATAGAGAGAGAATATGATAACTGTATGCGTTGCGTTCTCACACTCGTGTTATGGGACTGGTTGCAAGGTCCCAGTGCCTTACCTCATCAGTTTATATACTCTTGAGAAAATATGCTGCTGGAGAAAAGAGGAACCTGGGGGATCAAAATGGCTCCAGATCAGATATTGCCACCCAGCCTTGAAGGGTGAGTACACTTGGATGGGCAAGAGGAGGGACAGTGGTCCCAGCAGACACCGAGTGAGAGAGATGGTCGGTGGTGGCAGCAAAGGGCTGCTTCGAGGGCTGTGTGACTGACTGTGGTGTGGCCGGGACAGGGAAGGACCGGGAAGCTGGAAGGCATTGCCGAGGTTTGAGAGATTATCACTCTAGGAACTGTGGGTGTTACCTTGCAGGCAGGCTGATATCAGTCGCATCGTAGAAGTAGAAACCCAGCAGCGTGGATAAAAGAAAGAGGAGATGAGGCAAAGAGGCCATTCTTCAATTCACATGCGCCTGCTGATTGAGAACATTCATTTGTTCGGCTCTCCCCTCCAGCTGTCGCTTGGGTCCATTACATCCATGGTCAAGTGCACCTCCAACTCAACTAGTGCCCCCACCACCACTGTGACAGCCTCTTAGCCACACTTCTGGGTTCATCCCCTTGTCCCCCATTCTTCAATTTATGAAATTGAAAGATGATAGAAAAATCTAGGACAGTTGGGTTTCCAAAACGGAATCCTTGCTTTTTCCCTAGGGTACAAGGGGGAGGGCAGAAAAGGGTAAGGCTTCCAATGTACATGGATGTGATTTTAGTATTAAAAATGTACACTTTAGGACTAAAACAAAAGTGTTTTAACCCACTCCCTGTTCTTCTGCAAACTGTCCTTTATTATAGTGCTGAGCAAAGAGTAAGTGTTTAGAAGTATCATGATTTCTTCTGTCGGGAAAAAAAAAGTGCTTTATATTTTTTGAGGTGTTGTAAAAGAGCAAAAAGAGGGAAAGATCATAAAGTTTGAGGAATTTCTTTAAAAACAAGGCACTTCTGGTTGTTTGTGTTAAATTTTTAAAATGATACAAACCCTTGTGGTCCACAGTCCCTGCATAATCTTGGAACCACACGCTGAGGAATCTGTTGTGTTTTTCTCCCAGTTCTTTTTGGCCACTCCAGTGGAGAGGACCAAAGCAGTTTCTGTTTGCTGGACCCTCTCTGAAGGAACAGGTGTGGGAGGTCCGTATACTAAGATGTGAGTTCCTGTTGAGTTGTTTTCTTCTGCGTCACCAGCATCTTTTGCTTTCTCTGACCTCATGGGGAGGCTGTGCTGCTGACCCCCTGTCTGAGGACACTGTCCCTTCCTGCTCTCCATCTCCAGGCCTGCCTCCTTGTGGGGATGGGAGAGGGTTGGGCATCTGAGAAGAGGAGCTGCCCAGCAGAGAGTGGGTCAGCGCTAGGGCTGCCAGATAAAATTCTGGATGTCCAGTTAAATTTGAATTCCAGGTGAACAAGGGACACAACATGCTTCTTTGGCTTGTGTGGAATTGGGAGTAAAAAAAAAAAAACAACTCACGTTCTGTCTCCATTCTCCTGCTTGAAGCTTTGTGACTTCACCTTGCTAAGCCTCTTCTTCAACTGCAAAATGGGGGTGATGGTATCGAGGTCCTAGCTTGTTGAGACCAAATATATGAGAAGAGCTTGGAATATGCTTGCAAATGATAAATACACAAACGGTAGCAAAGCTTTCCTAAGTTGAATAATGAAATGGTACATTTAGACAAAACAGTGCAGGAAAGTCCAAACCTTAGGAATTGGTGGGTAAACAAAATACAGTTGGCCCTTGAACAATATGGGTTTGAGCTGTGCGGGTCCACTTCTAGGCAGATTTTTTTTTCGATAAACACAGTACGGGACTGTAAATGTATTTTCCTTGTGATTTTCTCAATAACATTTCCTCTAGCTTCCTTTATTGTGAGAATACAGTATATGATGCATATAACATTCAAAATATGCGTTGATCAATTGTTATGTGATGGGTAAGGCTTCTAGTCAGCAGTAGGCTATTAGTAGTTAAGTTTCCAGTTAAGTCAAAACTTAGGCATGGATTTTCAGTGGTGGAGGGTGGCACCCCTAGCCCCAACATTGTTCAAGGTTCAACTCTAGATAATGAGTTAAGAAAAGAGACAAGTAGGAAGACAATTAAAGAGTTGACTGGGAGCTGGCTTACACGTGTTGCTATCATTTTGTTCACTATTAGAACAATTTACTGAAAAGACTCTCCTCAACTCACATCTAGGGCGACCATATATACATTTGTACAAGAGCTTCTATGCACTGGTGATAGGAAGACGACCCAAGTAAATACATTTACCAAGTGGATTCTAGTAACCCAGGCACTGTTCTAAAGTGTTAACCAGATACAACTCACTGTAATTCTCACAAAACACTGTGAAGTCTATCGTTAACTCCATTTCACAGCTAAGAAAACTGAGGCCCAGTTGTATGTGTAACCTGCTGAGCATCACCCGGACTGTGTGGTGAGGCTTGGGTTCAAGCACATCTTCCATACTGACTGTGCCCATCGTGCGTAAGCAAATGGGAAAGTTCCTTTTAAGGAGCACGTTTGTAGATAAAATTGCCAGAAACCAGGATCATAGAATTAATAGGACTAGCTCAATGAGAGACATAACTAAATGAGCGATAATCCAATTATTTAGACATTTTTTTTAAAGCAAAGTATGAAGGGTTTAGGAGAAAAAGAATTTTACTTTCCAGACGTACACATTAATTTCCAAGCTTCAGCGTCTAATTGTGAAACAAAAGACAGCCATCCATTTCCCGAGGATTTCATTATAATTTAAAAATCGTCACCCTTGTGGCAAGGCATGAAGTTTTGATGACTGGATGCAGTTACGGTTAAGCCTAGTCCTTATGTAAAATTTGCTGGCTTTGAAATGTGGTGTCATTTGGAGAAAGTGAAGACCAGGAGCTCTATAGGGCTGTGCCCACTGCTGATGTAGTTTATTAGCTAACTTGTCCAGCAGGTAAGGTGCTAATTGGTGTCATCACATGAGGACAATGGAGTTTTCATTTACTCTCAATTATCACTGTGAATTTTGAGATGAGACTAACTAAAAATATGATCCTTGGGACACTTGTTAGATGATGGCAGATGGAATACATTTCTGCATCCGGGGGTAAAATCCAGACTCATGCCAACTTAGGCCTATCATTTCCTCGTCCCCGCCCCTCCCACTCGAATCCCCTGGGACAGGGGTTCTCAACTTCGTTGGTCTCCCACCCTCTCCTCATATGCTTAATAGTCATAGAAGATCGCAGAGTTACTGTCTATATGAGTTACATCTATCCACAGTTACTGTACCAATGTTACAATTGAAAAGTGCTTAAACATTTAATTTAATATATTCATAAAGAATTACTTTTAAAATCATAATAACAAACCCATTATCTATTGATAAAAATATTTCATTTAAAATAACTATTTTGATGGTAGCTACATTTGTGAGTTTAGCATAAGTATCAGCTTATCCAATCACTATGTTGTATACCTAAAACTAATGAAACTGTGTGTCAAATAGACTTCAGTTAAAACAATAAAAATAAAATAACCATTGTTCCACATACAGGATTCTTTTATAACTTTGCAAACCTCTCATGTCTAGCTTAATGGAGGACAACTGCATTCTCATACCTGCTTCTTTGTTCAGCCTGTTGTAAAATATTTTGTTTGAGGTATATGAAGAAAATCTGGCCTCATACACATTTGTCGTTGGAAAAAGAAGGAGGAGTATTTTCATAGCTTTTTGGATAATTGTGGATATTCTTTCCTATGACACAAAACTCTGTAAGTTGTAGTTTCTTAAAGCTTAGTTGAAATAAACATATAGCAGTGAGCTTCCTGAGGTATGTTGCTTAAAACCTGTTGCTCTGTCTTGAATAGATTTTGAATGCTTTGAATAGATCTTTCACCCTCATGTGAAGTTAGCATATATTGTGCTCAGTTATGCAGATATTCTACATGTTGGTATATTTCATTATATGATATATTTTTATATTCACTCTATAAACTCAGATTTGTCAGTGTTACCAACAACCTCATCAGAAAGTCTTCAAGTACCAGGAGATTTTTAGATACAAGTTTTCCCGTCTTCTCATGTTTTTCATGAAAGTTGAAACTTGATCACTGGCAACAAATATTGTCATTTTCCTTAAAGAAAGAAGCTCACTTTGCCCACCGTTGTCCTTAAGAAAATGCCTGCAAATACCCAAGCCTAAATGACCATAGTTTCTCAGTCTTTTTTTTTTTTAAAGATTTTATTTATTTATTTGAGAGTGAGAGAGAGAGAGAGCACAAGCCCGGGGGAGAGGCAGAGGCAGAAGGAGAAGCCGGCTCCCCATTGAGCAAGGAGCCCAATGCAGGACTTGATCCCAGGACCCCGGGATCATGACCTAAGCCAAAGGTAGACGCTTAACTGACTGAGCTGCTCAGGCGCCCCTGTCTGTCAGTCTTTCAAGTAAAATTAGTGCCCCATGAAAAGGCAGGTAGTTCATTTCACAACTCAACACACAGGCAAGTACTCTTCCAGGAGAACCTTGGAAGACATAAGTGCTTTATGTGTGTTTTCATTTTATCACCCAGAATACTAAAAAGATGTGCAATCAAGGGCCAAGCTTTAATAAAATTAATAATTTTTACTGCTAAGTCAAGGATATTCTTAATTGGAACTGGCCTTTTTTTTTTTTTTTTTTTTTTGAAGGGTGAGTATGTGACAGTGAAGAATATACTTCCTGGGAGATCAGTTTTTTCTCACTGTCTTGATTCCTTCCAAGACCAGCAGTTTTAACCACCGCTGCTCCCGAAACTTCAGTGCCCATGTCAACAGAATTGAAAGCGCAAATAACATCTTAGTATCGTTATGAAAATCATGGATGTCTGGAAGGAGTCCGGGGGTTCCTGGACCAAACTTTAAGAACAAACCCCCCGTCTGTGCTATCCCATGACTGCTTTGGGTATAAGGAGAATTTTATAGAATTCACAACGCTGCCCTAGGAAAAAAAAAATTTTTTTTTTTTTACAAACACCACCCATTTCTTTGAGTGTGGTGTTTACCTTTGCTTAATGCTTAAAGAAAATGGCAGTTATGTTCTGTGTTCAGTTTACATAATTCCTCTTTGAATAGCAAGATGTTTGAGCCGTTGGTTGCTTTTTCACTCAGTTGCACGCTACATATTAAGAATAAATACAAGGGGCGCCTGGGTGGCTCAGTCGTTAGGCGTCTGCCTTCAGCTCAGGTCATGATCCCAGAGTCCTGGGATCGAGCCCCACGTCAGGCTCCCTGCTCCTCGGGAAGCCTGCTTCTCCCTCTCCCACTCATCCTGCTTGTGTTCCCTCTCTCACTGTGTCTCTCTCTGTCAAATAAAATCTTTAAAAAAAAAAAAAAAAAGAATAAATACAAACTTAGAAATGTTTTCAGAATTTAATTTTTATTTGTGCACAGCATGATCTACAATTTTAATTTCTTCGAGCAATAGTAATACTTTGCTTGTGTTATGAAATAAATAGTACCAAACGTGCAGCCAAGCATGTTAGATTTGTTTATGAGTCATTTTATTTTAAATAACACATTGGATAAATTAGATAAAAATAAGGTCCTTTGGGACTTTTTGTAAACATGGTCTCCCCTAAAATAAAAATAATTATTTTATTCAAGTTTCTCTTTCCATAGAGTGTGCCTTAACGAATATCTTGAACTCTACAGTGAAGCACACACAGGAACTGGGTGAGAGCCAACTGTGTGACCGTGTCCCAGCCTGGAAAGGTGTCAGGACAGGCCCTTCAGAGGAAATGAGTAGAGTGGTTATGAACTTGGGTTTTAGGATGACAGACAATTTGGTTTGTGCTGCCGTTTATTATCTGGGTGATGTTGGACTTAAATACTTAGTTTTTTTAAGGCTTTGTTTTCACAGCTTTAACATAGGGTAATACCTGTATGAACCCCTAACTCTAGATGACTCCATAGCTACTCTGAGCATTCAGTGACTAAAGGCCTGATAAGGGTGTTAGCCCCGTAGCCAATACTTAGCTTATGAGTTTGCTTGGGCTGCCAAAGCTAAGGACCACAAACTGAGTGGCTTGTCCAATAGAAATACACGTCTCACAGTTCTGGAGGCTAGAAGTCTGTAGTCAAGGTGTTGGCAAGGTCATGCTCCTCCTAAAGGTAGTCAGCGAGGATCTGCTGCAGGTGTCTCAAGGAGTTCTGGTAGTTCCTTGTCTTGTGACAGCAAACCCCAAATTGCACGTGACATTCTCCCCGTTATGCATACACATGTGCAACTACCCCATTATTAGAAGGACCGTGGTCATATTGGGTGAGGGGCCCCCCCGGCTCCAGGATGACCTCGTCTTAACTAATTACGTTTGCAATGCCTCTGTTTCCCATAGGGCACCTTCTGAAGAACTAGGGGTCAGGACTTCAACATCTGCATCAACCCATAACATTTAGCCACCAACAGTGTAAAAGGGTTCCCCTTTCTTCACAACCTCTCCAACATTTGTTGTTTCTTGCCTTGTCAATTTTTGCCATTCTAACTGGTGTAAGGTGGTATCTCAGTGTGATTTTGATTTGAGTTTCCCTGATGGCTAATGATGATGAATATTTTTTCATGCGTCTGTTAGCCATTTGTATGTCTTCTTTTGAGAAGTGTCTGTTCATGTCTTCTGCCCATTTATTGACTTGATTATTTGATTTTTGCCCTGTTGATTTCTTATTTGATCTGTTGGTTAACTGGAAGTATGTTGCTTCATTTCCAAATATCCAGAGATAACATTATTCATATTCAAAATAACTGTTTTGGTCTAAGAACAAACCCTCAATAAATATGAGATTTTTTCTTTTGTTGTTTTGTTGTTCTGTTGCAATGCAGACAACTCTTAAATGGCAAGTAGGAGAAGTTGGAACTAATTCTCAGGTTTCTGGTTTGGATGGCTGGTTAGATAGGCCATGCGTCCATGAACCAAGATAGGAACTGAAAAGGAGGAGCAGGGTCTGTGGTGGGTGCAGGGAAGAGGAGTCGGGGGTGTGCATTTTTTTTTAATTTAGGGAAAGTTTGTATATCTGGTTGGTCTATCAGGTAAAAACTGTAACCTCAAACCGGGGGAGAAACATGGGATTAAGATACGGTTTTGCCAACCATCAGAAAACAGACGTTTTATCTGTGTATTACATACACATACTTTCGTTCATCCCACAGAAATTATCAACTGCCTGTTTTGTACCAGGTGTTCCGGTAATTTTGTCCCGAGTTATCAGGTATTTAGGAGGTTTGGGAAGCTGACAAGTCATAAAACTAGAGATGTTTTTGGGGGGAAAAAAATGAATAGACTCGCCTGACAGCAGCCACAAGGGAATTCAAGAGATTCATCTGGAGAGGCAGGTTGGAACCAGGTAGAGGAGGACCAGGTTTTTTTAAGTTTAATATTTGTTTTTCTTAAAGGCAGTGGGAAACTATTGAGGGCTTTGGGCAGAAAACTGGCATGTGCTAGGCGATGTTTGAGGAAGACTACTCTGCAAATAACTGTGTAATGGACTGGAAGTAGCGGGCATTGGCACGGGGAGCTCAGAAGATGATGAGCTACACCCACGCGAAGGATGCAACTTGCGGCCAATGGATAGGAGAAAATCCATGGAGGAAATCATGATGCTTTGTGGGGACAACATACAGGGAGAAGACAGTCACCATTTACTACAATATTTGTAGCCCAGGACAATGGGAAAATGTGGTATGACTGAAAAAATAATAATAAAGGGAAATTGAGAGGGGAAAGGGTTTGTGGCAAGAAGTGGCTCTCAGGATTAGACGGCTAGTCCCAGCTGACAGCAGGTGCCAGTGGAGGACTCTCAAGACGGTGCTGGACCCGGGTCAGGAGCCGTGGCAGAGTGTCGGCAGAGCACGTGACCCCAGCCAGGAAACATTGCCGTTGCCTGCAGATGGTTAATCCCCGCTTACTTTATCTTAGCTGCTCTGCAGGTATCCTGCTTCTCTCTTCCCAGTAGCTTAATCTGTCAAGACTCTCATGCAGGTGAAATGTTAATTCTCTAGGACTCTGCTAAAATCAACAGTTTAATTAAACTTCACAAAACCAGCTGCCACCACATGTCCCTTATTAGGGGCCCCGTGTATCCCGCTTTGCTCTATTAAGTTAAAGAAACAACTAAGGTTGCTTTCTGTTAAAACCATAAGGATCTTTTTTTTAAAAGACCCAGATTCTGATTCATCTTTTAATGTAAAAGAGGGATCTGAGCATGAGACTCAGAGCAAAGCACCAGGACTTCAGAGATCATGCAGAAGGCCTGATAATGGGGAAAACAGATGTTCTCAGTGACAGATATACTTTTATATAATCCTTTTATAGTTTTTTAAAGGTCCTATCTGAAGTTAATGACAGTTGCATTCAGGATTGTTTATTCATCTGCACCGTGAAATTAGAGGTATTTATTCATAGGAGGTCATTCGTCTATGGATAAAACATTCTCAGCATAAAAGTGATGGTTATTGAAAGGAATAAAAACATGGTGGAAGGAGAAATGGTGAAAGGCAAGCAGTAATTTTTCTTGTTGAGCTGGAAGGCGAGTGCAGAATGCACTGCTCTGTGAGCAGGTCGCAGATGCTGAGAAGACACCACCATGGGTGTGTTCAGTGTAGCTCTTCTTGCAGGATGAGCTCCCTGCTCAGAGCTCACACCTAGTTCTCAATAAAATTAAAAACCTACTTGGTTCTCCGATAGCTTAAAATGTAGTTTAAGAGACAGGGGGTGCCCAGCCAGCTCAGTGGGTAAAGCACGCAACTCTTGATCTCAGGGTTGTGAGTTCAAGCGCCATGTTGGGTGTAGAGCTTACTTAAAACACACACACACACATAGTTTAAGAGACAGGATGCAGGGCACCTGGGTGGCTCAGTTGGTTAAGCGACTGCCTTCGGCTCAGGTCATGATCCTGGAGTCCCGGGATCGAGTCCCGTATCGGGCTCCCTGCTCGGCAGGGAGTCTGCTTCTCCCTCTGACCCTCCTCCCTCTCATGCTCTCTGTCTCTCATTCTCTCTGTCTCAAATAAGTAAATAAAATCTTAAAAAAAAAAAAAAAGAGACAGGATGCAAATTTAAGTTACTTAAAGAGACTTATTTTACAACAGTGAATCATTGCTCTGAGTGGGGGAAAATTGCTACAAATGAATATCATGGATGTAAAAATGAAGGTATTCTCTAGGAGCATGCAGTGGACATACCTGAGTTCATGTGTCCAAAGTAGTAGCTCCTTTCCTTCTGAAAAGTCATGTTTCTCCATACTCTTTCCATGCGGTTTTAATGGGAGTGGCCATTTTCTGAGGCCATATGGTCACGGTGATTTTCCAAAGGTGACCCATCATAGTATCCCACGCTCTGGAGACAGTGACCGCACCAGGATGCAGCACCTCACCCAGGCAGAGCCCCTGAGAGCCCTTCCCTGGCCCTTTTGGGCTTGGAACCAAAGAGGATGGTCTACATTTATGTCTGGTGGTGAAGGATGAGGAGCCAAGCCAAGAGTGCCCTTGGCAGAGATGAGAGAAGCAGAGACAGGAGCAGGAAAGAGGAGCCCTTGGGCTCCTTCTGAGCCTGCTCTCCGTAGGTTATGGACATCCCTGGGTTCCAGTGGAGCTGCTGTTGTTGTTTGCTTGTTGCTTTTTCTTCACATATTATTGTCACTTGCATCTAAAGGGTTTTGACTGATACAAAAGAACACCTCAGGAATTTGATCTGTGGGAGAATCCATCTTTACTCGTGAGGCAGAGCATGGTTTCGATGGCGAGGAATTGCTCCATTGTCAGTAGACTATGGATTACGTCCCCAGTCTTCCACTGTTATTCTTTTAGCAAAATTTAATTTGATAATATGCAGTCTAATTACAAAATACAGAACGTTTTCATCTGGGCTACTAAATAGTTGCTCTTTCATGGAGAAATAGCATCAGAGCCTGAGGTCAGGGTATGGGCACCTATGACCATCTGAAGGAAAATATAAAAGACAATATATTTTGTACTGTGGACATTTGATGATCCCTTGCAGGATGGGGTCAGGTACTGTGTTAGGTGCTCTGGATACTAAGCGGAATAAAACAGGTTCCATCTTGAGGCCCCCCAGAGCTGTGGAAACAAATGGCAGCCAAGGGGGAATAGACTGGAGCTGAGACTGGTGGATTGTCTGCAGCTACACAAGGGGACCATTAAGTACAAAGGCATGTGGTTACTTGTGGGGCCGTAGAGCAAGAAGAATGTGGTGGAAGCAGCAGAACTGACAACTGGAAGGGGAAAAAACTCTCAAGTCTATAAGGGGATAAAGAAATTGAATTAAAGCTATAGCTCTGCAACTATTGTGACTTTTATATTCTAATTCTGAATGTGAAAGTATAATATTACTAAGAGGTTATACAACATCTTAGTAAATATTTTCTGGAAAAAAAAAAAAACAGAACACACAATCTTTTACTTAAATTGTGTCTTCTGTTAACTCCTCACAGTAATGGTATATGGAGCATAAGATCTGACATTTTATCATGAACTTGACAATAAATCATAAAAGTCTCTGAGAGACAGTGAAGACTTACACCGTCATTCATCTCCACTTCATATTTTACCACGGAAGATAGGGAGACACAGAGAGGAGGTATGGGATCTCCAAGTTCCCATGAAGGTGAGTCTAGACGAGTGATTTTTAAACTGTGCAGATTTCAACCTAGTAAGTAAGGGTCGTGAAATCAGTTTTGTGAAACATAGTGAGTATTGAGAGAGAGAGAATATGGCAGAATGGGAATGCCAAATTGTATCCCATGTAGGAAAAATAAAGTTTTATGACCCTTTTGTTCATTTAGATATCCCTTAACTATCTAGTAAATATAGATAAACATATGTATAGGCATGCACATGCATGTGTCTCTGGCTGCCAAGTAAAAAGTATTTTTTACCATAGGTTGCAAGAAAAAAGTGGTGGGAAAAAAATGGCAGCCAGGTGCTGTGGCCAGAGCCCCAGCAGAACTGTGGTCAGCTGACCACTCAGCTGCTTGGCAGACATCAGGACTCTCAGGAGTCCAAGCTGATGTTCAGCCCATGGTGAACCCTCACCCCCTTCAGGCTGGCATCTCCTTACCTCTCAGGCCCTGATTCACCTCCAGCCTTCTGGCACCATGCTTCCTTGGCGGGACCTGTCCTTTCTTCTCCTCTGTGACCACCGTCCTTTCACCATGCAAACTGCGGATTCCTTGATGGTCTCTCCTCTCTAGCTATGTCCTAAATCTGGACCCCTAATAGCAGAACCTGAGACAAGGACTTGGATGCAGGTTGCATCTTTAGGAGGTGATCCCAGAAAGCAGGCAGAGTGAGACAAGGAAGGAGGGATGACTAGCTAAGGGTCCACCATCAAGGTCACTGCCAAAAGGCGTCGAGTAAGGGTTTGATCTGCTAGTCCTTCTCAGCAGCAAGAGCAGTGCCTGCCCTAGTGGTGGCTGAGGGGGAGGGGCGGGGGAGGAGCGCTGTCTGTTAACCACCAGCCTCCAGGGACTGCAGGTTGCCTGAGGAGTATTAACTTCCTGCACTTCTGGGCTGTGCATGCTTGTAGCGAGGTGGCTGGTGTGGTTTTGCTGAAGGTCCTCTGCAGAAAGCTGCAAGGTCATGGTGGCTGCTCACGTGTTCCTCTGAGCTCACTGGGAAATGTCCCCTGCAGCAGAGGCTATAATCTGAGGTGGCCATGAGGCACCAAAAAGCTTCTGCCATTCCCCCTATAGCCCCCGGAATGTCTGTCACACAATGGGGATTTGGGTGCTTTCGACCCTAGTGAAATAAGAATGGCCAGAGGGCGATCAGGAGGATCCTGAGTCCTAACACAGCCTCCCTGTTCCTTCTGCTGCCCCACCTCCGGCCACCACCACAAATTCTACTTTACACATTTTTTGGCATATTCTTCTTTTGTTAGACTAATTTATCTGCTGTTCCCTTGAGTGCCCTTGTTTCGTAGTATAGAAAACTGTATTTACAAGTGGAAATTATTTGTTTTCTACCCCAAAAAGCCATTCTTTCTATCTCATTTGAATTATTTATTTTTCTTTGAAGAATGCTGAACATAAAGGTTCATTTACATCCCCAGCTTCTCGTAACTGATCACTTCGGGAATCCAGGAGTAAAGGCTGCCTGGAGATTCTGTGTGCTACTGACAGGCAGGATAAAGCACCGGGAGCCCCAATCCCTCTTACAGAAGAGGTCTATGTTCAGATGGGCTTTCTCAGAGGACTCATCTATCAGGCTTGTCTCCTGAAATGAGGACTCGAACACAGGTGTTTTCATAAATGTAGGAAGATTTAGTGCCTTAGATTCTGCCTCTGCTCTTGATTAGGTTTTAACGTTTTCTTCTTCCCTGGGTGGAATTTAGAGGTACAAAATCCTAATTATAGACTTTTCAGATTTATAAGCAAATACGTGCCATGCAGAGTTGTCCAAAGCTCACCTTTTTTAGGCACAGATTGGTTTACTACTTGTATGCGGATAATGGGGAAGCAGGGGAGTTTTGTTACCCCTAATAACCTTCATGCTTCCTGGAACTCATGACAAGCTGATGTCTTACACTGATTTCTGCCGTGTATGTAAAATTAAGCATTTGGCCGTCCACTTGGATCCCCGATCATCAAAATAAGGGTTCTCTTTTGGAGGAGCCAGCCACTCTTCTCATTCCCTTTTCTTCCTGCACCATGAGGATGACAACTTGGGGGGCTGAAACCAGGTGTTACTTCTCTAGACCCAGGGGCTATCCCTACCTTACTGTCCCCGCCAGGAAGCATCCTGCTGGAAGGCAGGGTCTGTGTCTTACTTAGCGGTGTCCCAAGAACGTAGCACAGGGCCAGGCAAGTAACAGGGATATTTCCACTCTCAGCAGCAGGTGAAGTTTGGCACCCTTGACATTCCCAACCAACCCTTCTGCCTTACAGCATAGACACTGCTATAGTTTTATATTTGCTTTCATTGTGTGATCGCATATAATCAACCTGAAATATGATAGTGTTCAAATTGCCCTATCCACTGCTCCATAGCCCTTTAAAAGGCTAGTTCTTAATCCTCAGTCCCTTCCTGCCTTCCGGGCTGTTTCGTTTCCGTAATGAACATCAATTAACTTATTTCTATGGTACCTTAAACACTAGGCGACCTCCATTAATTTGTCCGGTGCTTATGGCAGGCAGAACTAGGTATGTCAAAAGATCCGTACACCACCAAGCCCACTGCATAGGTTCATGATAAAGTTAATAAGTATCTGATGGCTGCCAGCCTATATAATAATTAACACACGTATACTCACACAACACACAAAGAAAGACTGATTTACATCATAAGGATTTTAATTAGAGTTTTATTAACATAATTGACGTGGTGTTAAAATTAATTAGCAGTTGTTTTTCCCAAGTCGTCTTTGAAGAAATTACTTGAAGGCGCACTAGAAAATATTTTATGAGCTGTTTCTGTACAAAAAGAAGAACAGGAATGTAGATGATTTTCAATATATCAGTGTCATTTAGTGTTTGTGTTTCTTTTGGAATCCTGATCTCACAGGACCTTAAATATAAAGCAGGCGGTCCCCATGCCACATCAACTTAAAATATTGGTATAATATTTTATGCAAAAAGAGAAATAACCTGCAGCCATGGATCTGCCGACAGTAGCCTAATAACTTAGAATGCATTGAATTATTTATCATACCTGAATGATGTCTGACATGGCCCAAAAATCAGTACAGCATATTTTTCTCTAATTCATAATGAAAAAAACACATTGTAAATTTTAACACACATCAGAATATAAATTATTTTCTGTTGCAAAATAAAAATAAAAAACAGCAGCCCAGGAAAATGGGTAATTTGCATTTATTGTATCAGCTGACTGATACAGACTTTTTATTCTGATATAACACTTCAGTATAGTCTTCAGAATGGTCCAGTGATTCAAATTATAAGTGAGGAAGATGGACTCATCTTCTTATGCTAGAAAATGAAGCATACTCACGTTCTGAAAAAATGAAACTCACTTTAAATGTAACTCTCAGAATTGTCTGTCACTTTTTTCATGTACATACAACTTTTTAAAACCATCCCTGACAGTGCTGTCCTTATGCCTGCCGCCAGTTCAGCAGGACACCATCGTGCACAGATCTAGGCGTGTCATTCACACCTGTGTGTACCCATTTACCGCTTTGTGCATTTTAAACATGTGCATCCCCAGCATCTCTCTGTGTCAGGCTTCTTCAAAGAAACAGAAGCAACAGGATGTATGGAGACAGAGAGAAGGACTTTTTATTTTAGGAACTGGTTCATGCATTTGTGAAGTGTTGGCAAGACCCAAATCTCCAGGATCAGCCTGGAGATTCTGTAGGTTGGAGACCCAGGAAAGAGTTGCAGCTTGAGTCCAGAGGCACTGCTGGTTTACGTCCCTCTTCCTCCCAAAAATCACACCTTCAACTGATCAGATGAGCCCCAGCCACATTATGAAGAACAGTCTGCTTTACTCCGTGTCTACTGGCTTAAATATTAATCTCACCTGAAAAAAATACTTTCAGCGAAACATCTGGAATAATGTTTGACCAAATATTTGAGTATCATGGCTTAGCCAAGTTGATATATAAAATTAACTATACAGCATCATATTACATCAATGTAGATGTAGTTGTAGATACAGATCCACTTGAAACTTCCTTTTTTGATTCAACACTGTTATTGAGATTTATCCACATGGCTGTGTGTATGCATATTTCATGCATTTTCTCTGCTTTGTAATTCCACTGCACTCATAGACCACAATGCATTTATCTGTTCTTTGATAGATATTTAGATGGTTTCCATGAGCTTCTTGGTGGATATTTAGCAAGTAATGACTGTCCTTGCATGTCTGTCCTTGGATAAATGTGGGGCATTAAAATTGCTGGGCCAGAGGGATGTGCATCTTCAAATTTAAGAGTTTTCTTTTATTTCTTGTCCAAAATGGTTGTGCCAATTTTCATTCCTGCTATCAATTTACAGCAGTTCTTTTTTCATCCCGTATGTGCCAACTCTTGCTATTGTCAGCCTTTTAAATCTTTGCCCCTTAATGGGTCTGTTTCAATTTACATTTCCCCAGTTATCCTCAAAGTCTAGCATGTGTTCAGAATTGTCAGTTTATACCTGTGAATTGCCTATTTACAGCCTTTCCCATTTTACTATTGGATTACTTGTGAGGATGCTGGAATCAGGCCACCTGGATGAGGATCCCAAATCTACTAATCATGTGAAACTGTTCAAATTTAATCTTTATTATCTGTAGTTTCATTGAATCTTTAAAATAAGACTAATACAGTTATCTACTTTGTTAGAATTGTTATAAATTCTTAATAAATTAATATATATAAAGTACTTAAATTGGGTTGGTTCAATAAATGAAAGCCATGATTAATATAGAGAGGAGATTTTTTTTTTTAAGATTTTATTTATTTATTCATGAGAGACAGAGAGAGAGAGGCAGAGGGAGAAGCAGTCTCCCCAAGGAGCAAGGAGCCCGATGCAGGATTCGATCCCAGGACTCTGGGATCATGACCCGAGCTGAAGGCAGACGCTTAACCATCTCAGCCACCCAGGCATCCCTATAGAGGATTTTTATACATTCTTGATGTTATCTAGATTCTGACGTATTCTCCCAATCTGTGACATGTCTTTTTATGGTTTTTTATACTTTAAAATTTTAAGGTATTCAGATTTTGTGCTTTATAAATTCTTTCTAAGAAATCATACCCTTTGCTTAAATTCATGGTATAATCCTCCTTTATTTTCTTATTAGAATATTTTAAGATTTAACCCTTCAGATTTGTTCTCTAATGTATCTCGAACTTATTGTTGGGTATGGTGTGAGGTAGAGATCTAACTTTTCTTCTTTCATATGAATATTACTTGCTAGGAAAACATTTTTTCAGCACCTTCCCTCTTTAATTTATAATATTACTTTTGCCTTTATGATGTGCCATCATTATTTATCTACATCCACCTATGCTACCTTATACACACTTACATTAAGGTGTGCATCCTTAATCATTTTAAAAATCACCTTGGGTTTAAGGTCCAGCCACCCCATTCCCAGAAATACACCCCTCCCTGCTTTCTATTCTTCACTCCTGTGGGGAGCAGGAAAGGCCCCAGGGCTCATAGAAGCTGAGGAGGACTCAGGTTGTAAGGGGAGGAGGGAGATGGAGGAAGGAGACGGGTCCTCTTTTATTTAGTTCTCCTGCTGACATGCACACTTGTTGCAGAGTGGCCACCTGCCTGCTCTCTGAAGGGAAGGGGGGAAAACTCCCTGCTTTTTGGGTCCCTAAACTTAAGGGGGGGCAGAAATACAGACTAGCACCTCACACGAGCATCCATATACTCCTGCTATTCTCCTCCAGCTTTTTCCAGAACTCTTCTCCCCGGTCCATAGGGAGTTCTGGTCTCCTCCCTCCCACCTTGAAGGCAGCCTGCATTCCTCACACTCCTGTGGCTCTTGGTAACTTCTCTAAACCAGGCTGTGTTTGATTTGCAAAGCCAAGTTTTTCTTTAAAATTCTAAATTTAAGAGTTGGGCCTTTTTTTTTTTTCCTGTCAGAGCTCTTCTTCCAAGAAATATACTACACTTTGGCTGTCAGACTAGTGTTTTCACTTCAGAAACTCTTCTTTGAAACCCAAAGCAGGTTGTGAGCATACATTGCACAAAGGATGTGAAGTGTGCTCCTCCTTAACCCTCTAAGGACCTACCGTCCAGTATTTCCTAACAGTCAGGGATGGCCAATGCAAATTACCCTAAAATTAAATAATAATGACACTCATGATAATACATTGCAAGGGAGGAAAAAAGGCATGCTAGAGGAGTATTAAAAACAATACAGATCTCATTTAATAAAGGAATCAGACTAAAAAAATTATCATACGTTATGTGGCTTTCCAATTCTAATTCTTACAAGCTAATCCTCAGATCTTCTGATTTAATCCACACATACCAGCAGCTACTTTACACCTCGGTAGTTGTGTTTAGGCCCAATTTAATTTTTCCTTCCATCCACATGCGTTAACAATAAAAGGAAATAACAACGTGAATAATAATTCCTTTTTCAAAATCATATTGTGAAGTTCAGAGGAGAGAGATGGGTGAAGTCCGGAACTGCAAAACCACTTAGCAGATAGAAGGCGTTCCTCCCTCCTTGGGCAGGCGGGACTCAGGAGGTTGTACATGTGCGAGTGTTGAGTAAGTATATGGCGCCCGTGAGCCTTGGCCTTTCTGTGCTCTTGTTCAGGAAGACTTTTAGACTGGGGTCTGTCCAAGAGAACCAGAGCTGGACTGTAGTTAAAGCAGTAAAAGCAGCTTTTATCCAGAAAGGTTTGCAATAGGGGAAGAGAGGCCCGAGTGTAGAACCCGGCTCCATTCTGAGTACAGTCTAGGTGAGGGGGGATTACAGCCAAGAAGTGGGGCTGAGGTCAGGGGACAGAAGGTCACTAAGAGCAGGAACCTAGGGTAGGGGGCTTCCTGCCAAACTGACGTGGCAGGATTCTTGCGGAGGGCAGCCAGGGTGCTCAAATCTCACCTGGGAGGGTGCAGAGAGGAGGAATTTGATCGGATATCAAGGTGGGTGTTCTCTGCAAACTGACAGCAGGCGTCTTGCCAAAACTGGACTCGGCCAGGACAAGGGCCAAGGTCAAGGCCTGCCTGAGAAAAGACTCAGAGAAGATGGACTTGAGTTCCGTCAAGGAGAGTCTGTCGGTCCTCAGACGCTGTGACACAAAGGCAGCCCAGTCCTAGTTTCTGCTGTGAGCCTGCTTCAGCGAGCCAGTGAGAGAGGAGGCAGTGTTCCCACCGAGGGCACACGTGTGTGGCTGCTGGAGTCTGAGCGTGAGACCTGCCCTGTGCGACCTCACAGACGTCGGCACACCCAGGCACGGCCCGCTCACTGCCTCAGCCCACCCCCCCGGCCCTCGTGGCTCGAATCACCCCCTCTGGCCCGTACCCCTGCGGCCTGCACCAGCCCCCTTGACCCCCCCGCCCCATCCCACCCCCCACTTCGTGGCCCACACCACCTCCCCAGCCTGCAACACCCCTTCTGGCCCGCACCAGACCCCTTGTCCTTACCCCACCCCCCTTGGCATGCATGCCCTCAGCCAGCACTGGTGGAGAAAGGTCTGCACTGCCTCTTCCTACCATCAGACAGTACGAAGGGCAGGCCATGTACCACGTGCTCTCCATGAGGCCTGAGAATTCTCACACCACCTGACTGTCGGACTTGATCCGACAAGCATTACCCACAGTGGGGGAGGAGGAGGCCCAGGCCTGGCTTCTGTGATGCTCTGCGGTGGGAGCCTGTGGGCTTTTCTGGGCAGAGTGACCACCTCCATGTTAGAGGAACAGTTTTATGGTGAAGCGTCCTAATAGCCTACATTCCTAAAACTTGATTAGAAACCAATCGGACAAGGAACAGAATTCCATACTAATCAGAGGAGGTGAACAGGTGCATGAGGCCAATATTGCGTACCTGCCAGGTTAGTCTGAGGCATTCATCTTTCTTAGTTTGGTGGAAATCAACTCAGTACTGAATTTTTTTATATGTGATTTAATTATTTTCTTCTTCTTCTTCTTCTTCTTCTTCTTCTTCTTCTTCTTCTTCTTCTTCTTCTTCTTCTTCTTCTTCTTTTCTTCTTCCTTAGAAATTACTAAATACCTCATGTATCTCTTTAAATTGGCCTCTTTATTTTGAGTCCCAAATATATTGGTAGCCTTCTCCCTTTTTTCCTCCTGTGTTTACAGTGGCAGGAAGCAGGTACTCCTCTTTGGTTTACTAACACTCTTTATACAAAAGGCAATACCAAGAGTTTCCTTATCTGTACGCTAGTCACGGACAAGCTATTATAGTTCCAGCGCAGGAGGGGAACAAAATCCACACTATCTTTACTAAAAACACAGGATTTTTCTAAAAGTTAACTAACGGATTAAGCAGTCTGGTTAAAAAAAATTGCTCAGAATTTCTCAAGTAAACATGGGTAAGAATAAGGGCTGTTATAAGAGCAAATAACAGTTGTAAAGGTAACAGCGTTTGGGGAAGATTTTAAGGCTAGCTTTTGAGGACTCCATTAGGTGAGCTTGCTGGGTTATCTCTAGGGCCTTAAGTGATCACTCTTTGATCTTAAAAAGCTCTGAGGAAAAGGGAGGTCTAGATGGGGGCAAGATGTAACATGCTTTTCTGAGTTTCGAGTAACGGTTCCCTGCAAAGATGTATTATATGTGGATGGCACAGTAGTGGAGACATGAATTGTTGTTGGTTAAGGTTGTGAGTAAACCTGTATAACAAAGATGAAACAGTAATAATTTTTAAGTATTAAATTTACTCATGGTTCATTGTTGTATAAATATTAAATGCAGGACTTAACGTTTACTTACGGAAGTCTAGTTTTTATCCCAATTAATTGATTTGAAAAAGAGATGAAAATCATATCCCCCTGGGTGACCTAAGTAAATGTTAATTCCTAGCGCCAAGGAAATAGACAACAGTTCTACCTTAACCGCGTGCGTGTCTGAGCGCTCACCACCGGCGGCTGCATCACGTCTCCATAAACAGAGGCCACAGCAATCATTGGGGGGGGCTGGGAGCCTATCAGAACCACTTTGTATAAGCTGCTTTTAAAAAAGGGTGCTTTGGGGGCGCCTGGGTGGCTCAGTTGGTTAAGCGACTGCCTTCGGCTCAGGTCATGATCCTGGAGTCCCGGGATCGAGTCCCTCATCGGGCTCCCTGCTCGGCAGGGGGTCTGCTTCTCCCTTTGACCCTCTTCCCTCTCATGCTCTCTGTCTCTCATTCTCTCTCTCTCAAATAAATAAATAAAATCTTTAAAAAAAAAAAAAAGGGTGCTTTGTGAAGGGACACTTGATTCTCTGGACCAGACCAACCGTAAGATCAGTTATTTCTTCCCAGTGGGAGAAGGTATCAGTGCTCAACCCCTTGGAGTCTCCCTGTTAAGTATACCTTCTTTGGTCCTTTAAAAAACAGTATTTTTAGGGCAGTGAAATTAGTTTGTATAATACTGTTCTGGTAGATACATGTGATTATACATTTGCCCAAACCCACAGACTGTACATAACCAAGGGTGTGAACCCTTTTTTTTTAAGATTCTATTTATTTATTTGTGTGTGAGAGAGAGAAAGAGTGTGCACACAAGCCGGAAGAGCAGGAGAGGGAAAAGCAGTCTCCCCACTGAGCAGGGAGCCCGACGGAGGGCTTGATCCCGGGACCCCAGGACCATGACCCAAGCCAAAGACAGATACCTAACCAACTGAGCTACCCAGATGCCCCAACCAAAAGTGAACCCTAATGTAAACTATGGACTTTGGGTGATTATGGTGTCCCAGTGTAGGTTCATCATTTGTAACAAATGTACCACTCTGGTGAGGATGTTCATAATGCCCATGCCTGTGGGGGGGCAGGGAGTGTATAGGAAATTTCTGTATCTTCTACTCAGTTTTGCTACAAACATAAAACTGCTCTAAAAAATTAAGTCTCTTTAAAAAATCAGTATTTGTTTTGCATCTGCTTCATTCCAGTCCCTCCTCTGGATGCTGGGGTAGAAAGGTTAGAATCATCAGGCAAGAGGCTTGGATTGCTTCCTTTTGTGCTCACAAGAATGTGGACTGATGATGCTGTTAGGCACTAAGATCCCTAGCCCATAACCCTCCCACACACATCGAGTGCCCAGCTGACAACCAACCACACCAACTTACCAGCCACTTGAGAGAGGATTCTCCAACCCAGCTAAGTCTCCCCACATTATACAGCCTGGAGCAGAGGGGAGCTGTCCCTGCTGAGCCCTGCCCATTTAGGATTTGTGAGCAAAATAAATGAATGTTGTTTTAAGCTACTAAGTGTCGGAGCAGTTTGTTGGACTGAATGTGTACCCACAATATTCATACTTTGAAGCCTTAACTCCCAGTCCCTCAGAATGTGACTGTATTTGGACATAGGGTCTTTAAAAGGGTGATTAAGTTTAAATGTGGTCATTAGGTGGGTCCTAATCCAATATGGCCGGTGTCCTTATCAGAGGATATTTGAACACGAGAGAGGCACCAGGGATGTGCATGCACAGAAGAATGGCCATGTGAGGACACAGCAAGAGGTCGACCATCTGCAAGCCAAGGAGAGGAGCCTCAGAAGAAACCAACCTTGCTCACACCTTGATCTTGGGCTTTCAGCCTCCAGAACCATGAGAAAACTGTTGTGTAAGCCATCCAGTCTGTAGTATTTTGTTATGACAACCCTTATAAACTAACACACATGTTTGGAAAACAGATCCAGTCTCCAAGCATTGATTTTATTCTTGGAATCCTTCAAGTTTTTGCTATTGACCATTCATTTCCTCTCGCTTCATAGAATACATCATCCTAGGATCGTCTGGTTTCAGTAGCACATCTTTCATGGGGATAACAGTGTCAGTCAGTTAAAAGAACATTTTATAAAAGCTGATGGATGTCATGAACTTCTCCTAACACTTGGCTTACCAAGCCTCTTTCAGTCTGCAGTGTAAACATACATGACCTTTTCTTTTACTCTCTAGCTTATCTCCTCTGGAATTTACTGGGCTTGTGTAATTATTTCTGAAAGGTGAAGAAAACATTTCCCCCAAGGAGCAAAGAGCCACCATTATAAGGCCAAAAAGATAAAATGTTTGATACAGTTGGGGTTTTGTTGAGAGGAGAGAAGCGTTGCAGTTGACTAGCTACAAGTCCACTAATTCTGATTTATCTTGATGATTTTTGTGTGTGGTGAACATGTTACCTACTATTTCAAGGAAGATAAATCCTCATTTTTTTGTTGTTTTTGCTTTTTTCTTCTTTTGCCATCACTTTTTGGACAATGCCAAGCTTTTGCACCTGCTCCTACCTGGGTCAGGAGTGAGTCTTTCTCCATCCACTGCTATCCTCTTCCCTTCCCTGGTTGCTCATTGTTGTATCCAGGGAACCGAAGACACACCATTGAAGAGGTTGAGGGGTGGGAGGAAGAGACTGGGCTGGTTAATTTCACAGAGTGAAATTTTCAGGGAAAAACTGAAAGCATCTGGTGATTGCAGTGGACGGTGTAAGAGATATGGGCAAGTAGACACTTCATTGCTATAGACTGAATTGTGCCTCCCCAGAATTCATGTGTTGAAGCCCTAAACTCCTCCAAGTGACTGTATTTGGAGATTGAGCCTTTAAACCGGGGATTAGGTTAAATGAGGTCAATAGGGTGAAGCCCTGACCTGATAGACCAGGTGTTCTTTAAAAGGGGAAGAGAGGGCGCCTGGGTGGCTCAGTCGGTAAAGCGTCTGCCTTTGCTCAGGTCCTGATCCCAGGGTCTTGGGATCGAGTCCTGCATCAGGCTCCCTGCTTAATGGGGAATCTGCTCCTCCCTCTACTCCCCAGCCCTGCTTGTGATCTCTCTGTCTGCCATGTGAGGTCACAGCAGGAAGGCAGCTGTCTGCAAGTCAGGAAAAAAGCTCTCCCCCAAACCCAATCATGCTGGTGCCTGATCTTGGACTTGAGGCCTTCAGAACTGTGACAGATGATGTCTGTTGTTTAAGTCACCGAGTCCAGGGTACTTTGTTATGGCAGCAGGAATACACTAATGGATATCTGGCCTACTTTGGGTAACCCTTGTTATTAATCCTTGCTAGCCTATGTTCCTTTTTATTTGCAATAAGAGATGGCTAGATTGTAAGTATTCTGAAATTCACAGTGAATGCTGCTTGTACGGATGAGAAAGAAAAAGGCAGAAATAAACTACATCATCGAGGGCATCAGCCTTCACATTGAGTGTGGCTGAAGCATGGACTTCGACTCTTCCTCCAAGTGAGATGAGAAAGCATCAGGGGGTTGAGCCCAGGAGCGTCAGAGTCTTACTTAACTCAGGTGGATCACTCTGGCTGCTTTCTTGAAAGTGGACTCAGGGGGCAAGATTCAAAGCAGGGAGACGAATAGGAAGGCTGTTGCAGTAATCTGGACAGAGAGGATGGTGGCTTGGGCCAGTGTGGTATAGGGGTGGAAGTAATGAGCAGTCAGATTCTAGATATATTTTGCAGGCGAAGGTGGCAGACTTCATGGACAAGGCTCTTGTCCATGGACCGTAGGCTCTCAGCGCACGGTACTGCATGATGGAGTAGTCATTAATTAGGATACCGAAGATGGTAAGAGAAATAGTTCCAGAGGTGATGTCACAGCTGCAGTTTGGTCATGTTAAGTTTGAAACATCATAGACATCTGAGCAGAGAACCACGGGGGCTCTGGTAGCCAATTCCGGAAGATGGTGCAGTACAAAACCAATAGGCATTTGTACGTAGAATCAAGCAACCTTACATTCTCAGATGCCCAAGACAGTCCAATGCTGCCTTTTTCCCCAGTGTAATCATCGACATCCCCCCACTCCAGTCTCAGAAGTGTCCCAGTTTTGAACCCAAATTATATCATAACCTTAGTCTGCACCCTAGTGTGGCTGAAGTCATGGGATGGGTTAGGAGCCTGTGGGAGTGGGTGAAGGTGGGGAAGAGAAAGACCAGGATGAGCCTGGGGCTGCCATTATTTAGAAGATGAGCAATGAGAGAGAACCAGCCCAGGAAATAGCAGGGCCTGTGAGCAGGACAGCAACAGAGGGCGGGCCCCCAGAAACCACATAGAGAGACCTCTGGAGAAGGTGGATTGGTGTAGGACGCCCCTGGTACAGCCCTTGGCCTCTTCTCTATCCATCTTCACTCATTTCCCTGGTGCTCTCACTCGGACTCAAGGTTTTAATCACCATCTGCATTATAGTGACTGGCATGTGTTTATCCCGGGCTTCCTCACTGGCCTCCCTACTTCAGCCAGTCTCCTGTCCCTGTCCCCTTTCAGGACAGCAGCCATAACCTTTCTCCTCCATCCCCTCGTCGTCAAAGTCCTTCTGGACACCAGCACACCTTTCCCCATCTCCTCTCCCTGCTCATTCCCTTGAGCACTCAGGACAACAGAGCATTCTTTTATCCTTCCTGTTGCTTGGTCAGTCACAGAATGCATGCTCTGTGGAGGAAGGACTTCTTTTCTTTGTCCCATGCCTGGCACATCTAGGTGCTCCATGACTATTCATTGAATGGATGAATGACAGAAAAAGAAATAGGCTCCTTGAGCACTCAGAGGCAGGAGGGAGCTGAAGACAGTTTGGAGATGGACACTCGAGAGGGGAGGCTCGTCAGTGTTGCCAAGAGTTTGAGTTGAATGACCACTGAGAAGCAGCAGTGGCTTCGCATGTCACCCGTGACCACCGGTGGACGTGTCCAGGGCTGGTGGCACAGAGACCTCTGAGCTCACAGGAAACTTGGTGTGGGATGCAGGGCCTTCTTGAGAAGATGCTGGAGCAGAACAGAGGCGTTGGACTGGAGGTGAACTTGGTTAGAAAAGAGGTGGACAGAGAAGGAAGGACAGTGGCTTTGCAGCACAAAGGAGGATGTGAGAGTTTGCTGAGAGGGAGAAGAGTTTCGGCGGCATTGGGAGTCTCAGAAAGAGGGCGTGCCTGGGAGCCAGTGTACCCCAAGTCAGAGGCAAGGAAGCAGAGGGGACCAGGACAGTCTCCCTGCTCCTAAAGCAGCATCTGGAAGCTGCCCTGTGTAGTTTCTGGGACCAAAGATGTTCTGCAGTTCTTTCGGTTTTTTTTTCATTAACAAACGTGAAGAGAATGTTTTCTCTTCCAAGTCAATTACTTACTCTTCTTTAAAGAAGGACATTATAAAATCAGAAAAAAACAGTAATTTCTGTTCTTAATAAAATTGATAGTTTTAAAGGCTTCCATTTTCTTAAATAACGCTAGAGAACCAGAATTTCTTTTGAGCTGTGCTTAGATTGTGCTTTTAGGATTATTTTTTTAAATCTTTGCTCTCATTGGTCTAGAAAGGAAAACAAAAGGCAAGGGGGCACTTTCAAGTTGTTCTTACATTAAAGAGGATTTTCATCCCTGCTCTTCTCTTCCTCGTCAAAAACATAGTGTGTTAATATCCTAGGGCTGCCGTGACAAATTGCCACAAAATCTGTGGCTTAAGGTAGCACATTTTTTCTGCACATTGTGGAGGCCAGAGATCTGAAACCAAGGTGTCAGAGGGGCCTCCCTCCCTCCGAGGGCTCTAGGAGAGGATCCTTCCTGCCTCTTCCAGCTCCTGGTGGCCCTAGGCATTCCTTGGCTTGTGGCCGCGTCACTCCCAGCTCTGCCCCTGTCTTCACGTGCCTTCTCCCCTGTGTATTTTTGTGTCCAGATTCCCCTTCCTTCCTCCTGTAAGGACACCAGTCCTTGGATTGAGAGCCCAAGATCGTCCAAGATGATCTCATCTTGAGACCCTGAGTTTAATTACATCTGCAAAGACCCTATTTCAGATAACGTCACATTCACAGGTACTGGAGATTAAGACTTGGAAATATATGTTAGGGGGCCACTTTGCAACCCACTGCATGTAGTTTTGTAATTTGGGATGGGATTTATTTTGGGGGTCTATCATTATTTTGTGTTCTGGAAAGTCACTTCACTTAAAATATTATATATAAATAAAAAAAGTTGAGTTTCAAAGAAACAGTGGAGACCATTTTTTATTGTGTTTTTTAGATCATGCACAAGTAATGGATGACTTGGGAATTAAAATCAGATATTCCGCAATCTACAAATTGTATGTTTCTCTTGCTGACATTAAATCAACTAGAAAACACAATTAGTAAAATGTCTTTTGAAGAAATACATTTTGTTCAGTGCATTCCCTCATGGGTCGGCACAGAATAGAATCCTGATTAATTTGAAGTCATGTCAAACTTTAATTCTAGTCATTTCAAATGATTGTTTCCCTTGAATATAGAGCTGTAGGAGTTTATGAGTAAGCGTGGAACAGAGAAGAGTTTAAGTTATGGTGTGTAAGGCACGGAAATGATGTTCGTGAAGCATCTAACTCGATTAAAACCCTGGAATCTCATTGGAATCAAGGGAATTCATTCATTAGTAGAGCAACCTAGAGGGATGGATTAGATATTACCTGTCTTGTAGTTGAAGGCACTGAGCAGCAGGACAAATACATAAAAGAAGCCCAGCACACAGCTAAGAGTTAATGGAGGCAAGATTTGAACCCGGTGCCTTTGCCCTATCTCTGTCTCAGTTCGTTCTTCTCACGGGCTTGCAGCGTGCAAATGGAGCAAGAGTCAGGCACCTGGGCTCTGTGCTGACTTCACCACTAAACCCCTGTTGATCCAGGGCACTGGTCAAGAGCTGGTGCTCCGTTAAGAGCCAGGGTTTCGGGACACCTGGCTCAGTTAGTGAAGCATGAGCCTCTTGATCTCGGGGTCATGCGTTTGAGCCCCGTATTGGGCGTAGAGATTACTTAAAAATAAAAAGTAAGAGCCAGGTTTTGAATCTTCCCTTTGCTGCTTGCTAGCTGCGTGACCTAGGGTCATTTACTTGTGCCTTTGTTCCTCAGTTTCCCCATCTGTAAAGTGGGGATAATATTAGTATTGTGTGAGGATTAAATGGAGGGATTTATAAGTCAAGCACTTGCAGGGGTGCTTATGAAGCCCAGCAGAAGAGACCTGCTCCTACCCTTGTCTCACCCTATGTAAGACATTTATTTATGTAGCTGGACTTCTCTACTCTCCCCCAGCCCTATGCCATAATGAGATTGCTAATGGTGCTGAAATGCCCCAAGAGGGCCAATGCCACTTAAGCCCAAAATGTACTTTTTTTTTTTTTCTAATAGAAAGATTTGTGAAGTGTGCATTAGCTATATGGGCAAAGAAATGTTATTTTTTTAGATTTTCTTGTACATTTGTGGTTCTAGCTTTGTCTCCCGCTTTGTCCTTGAAATGAAACTCTTTGTTAAACAGAAATAATCTTTGCTTGGAAAAAAAAGAACATTATTTCCATCAGAGGCCTAAGAGCAACAGTGAGCTATAACGTTTATTCAAGGAGAAAATAATCATTATTAGACTTGATTATATGAGTTTATAATCTATTTCTAGATAGATCATATATTATTTAACCTATGTGGCAAGAGCGTGTTAAATAAACCTTGTTCCAGGGAAATTCTTAACATGCTTTATTACTGTCTTTTTTTTTAATCAGCCAGCTTTTTGTGGAAATTGTTTTATTTCTTTCTGCATATTTTTTTTCTAATTACTCCCCAAAATATGTTTACAATTTGATACTGAACATTTTTTTTCTACCTTGGGCTTGTCTAACATTTTCACTGATGAATGCTGTTTATTTCACTGCGTGTTCACCTGAAATGGGGATTTAATAAGCTGGTAGTTTCACCAAAAAAAGTTATCATTTATAGCTGGAGCAGACATACTGTAAACAAAAATTATATATATATACATACATATACATATATATATATTTTTTTTTGTATTTTAAGTAGGCTCCATGCCCAGTGTGGAGCCCAATACAGGGCTTTTTTTTTTTTTTTAAGATTTTATTTATTTATTTGAGACAGAGAGGATAAGAGACAGAGAGCATGAGAGGGAGGAGGGTCAGAGGGAGAAGCAGACTCCCTGCCGAGCAGGGAGCCCAATGCAGGACTCGATCCTGGGACTCCAGGATCATGACCTGAGCCGAAGGCAGTCGCTTAACCAACTGAGCCACCCAGGCGCCCTACAGGGCTTAACCTCACGACCCTGAGATCATGACTTGAGCTGAAATCAAGAGCCAGATACTTAATGGAGTGAGCCACCCAGGCGCCCCAACAAAAATTTTAAAAGGGGCCATAGCAGTCATACACATTGCCCCACATTAACCCTAAGGCTTTAAGAACAAGGCTTTGATTAATATATGTCCTGTGAAAATTAAGTAAGATTTCCAAAAATTTGTAAAATTTTGTCTAGGGAATAAATAAAACCGTCAGTGATTATACCAGGAAGGTAACCTTGGCTCATACCCTGGTGAACATGAGAACTAGCGATAAAAACTGATGGAGATTATTGTTTCCCAAGCATGCTCTAGAGAGAGGTATTATGGCAGTGGGAAAGGAGAGAGGAGAAGCAGGAGTAGTCAAGGAGGGAGGTGTAAAACATGGTAAAATTAAAAGCAGAAAGCATCAATATTCCCCCAGAAAAATCTATGTATTCATTCAACTTATGTGTTTCTCATGCTAAATTTGAAAGTCTCAATACCCAAAAGGACAAAACCGCTTTTTTAGGGAAACTGACTGTGTATCAGAATGGAGTAAAACTCATTTTCCTGGTGGAAAATATACACAGAGAGCTAAACCATGCTCTTGTGTCAACCTAAAAACAAATGAGGACTTCTTAAATGTAATAGATTCAAGGTTGTGCAATAATACTGTGCCCAAAAGGGGCCATTACTCAGAACTCAATGGCTGTTGCAAGGAAGACAGGAGCTACTCATTTTCCTGAGAGATGCTCATTAAGTCCGATGTCTCTCACTACAGCTCTGCGCACCTTCCCATCACACCACCGGAATTAGGTGAAAAGCAATTTCATTGAATGAAAAGCCCAATTTTCCACTGAGCTTATGGCTCTTAATAAAATAAAAAGCAAAGTTATTTTTAACAAAGGCATCTGAGCTTCCTTGGCTAAAGACAGGGACTCGTCTTCAGAGGAACAACTCTCCCTGGAATCAGGGGGACAGTTTTGCACCAGGAGCAAAGGAGGCAGACTCCTGTAGGTAACTGTCAATCACACACCTGCCGTGTATATCACCTGCATGCTCACCTGGTCACCAGAGTGTGGTTAGGGTCACAGCCAGATCACCACCTGAGCTGACAGGTGTCCATATTCATAATTACAGCAATTTTAAAGTGATGCTTTAATGAATGCATGGGTTGGCAAACCTTCTATAAAGTGTTATATGGTAAATGTTTTAGGCTTTGTGGGCAAAAGGTAGTTAGTGAATATTATGTAGCTCCTACAGAATTATTATTAATTAAGTCTAAAATACAATAATCAGATGTTAATAATGTTTATAATACAGGCTTTTCAGAAAGAATAGGGTTATTTAGGAGAGACAACATTTTGCCTGATTTGGGTTCAAAGTTAGTGTTCCCTATCATCAAATCTATTGTAAATGTTCATTTGTAAAAACCATTTTTACCTTATAAGCCATACAAAAGGAGAAGGTGGTTGATATTTGGCCCAGGGGCTGACCCTGCTGTAATATATTATTGATTTTATGTGTTCACATGTATAATTCTAGTATTCTTCCCTGAAATACAAAGGTAGATTCTTTGTATGTTTTATTAAGGTGGCCCTTTGAGTCAGTGATTAAAATGAATTTCTAAGCTATTTTTATGAGACATATTCTATCTCATAGATAGAATTCAGGAGTCCGTGGCCTGACTGGATTAGCACAATTTTGTTTTCCAGCTGGGGACCACCTATGAGTGAGTAGTAAAATCAATTGAAAGCATTTTGACCAGCATTTAAAAGAATGAGTAGGATAGGGCGCCTGGGTGGCTCAGTTGGTTAAGCGACTGCCTTCGGCTCAGGTCATGATCCTGGAGTCCCGGGATC
>NW_023270865.1:8549436-8571762 GCF_011800145.1 Mirounga leonina | reverse complement strand
TAAGCGACTGCCTTCGGCTCAGGTCATGATCCTGGAGTCCCGGGATCGAGTCCTGCATCGGGCTCCCTGCTCGGCAGGGAGTCTGCTTCTCCCTCTGACCTTCCCCCTTCTCATGTGCTCTCTCTCATTCTCTCTCTCTCAAATAAATAAATAAAATCTTTAAAAAATAAATAAATACATACATACATACATACATAAAAGAATGAGTAGGATAGAACAAAATAGAATAATGACAGTTCCTATGGTAAGGAAAGTTTGGTCTGCTGTTTTGGAAAAGGAGTGCTAGGTTTGTGTTTGTGTGGACGTGTGCCTAAGATATATTTTTATAATATATTTTTAATATATGCAAAGCACTGACAAGTATTTACCTTTTCCAAATAACATATTAAGAAAATAAAAAATAAAAAATAAAAACTAGATGCTCACAGAGGAACATTATCAAACACCTCCAGCTATTGGATGCTAATAAATTACATCGTAATTGATGGGTATAAAATATTTTGAGTGTCTGTGGAGTAGTGTTTTCTACTGTAGATGGTGAATGATCAGATGAAGAAATAACATATTTCTGTCAGGAAAATAGTCTCACATTGCTGTAAGTATTTTCCGAATTAATGCACAAATTTTAGTGCAAAAATCATCTAAACTCTTCCTCTGTTTGTCAGGAGTTGATATTTAAAAAATTATAACCACTTATCTTTATTAGTATATGGAAATTATAGCTGTAAGGAAAATTAGTTTTGTAATATTTTAGCTTGAATTCTGAAAACAGCTTAGGCATTGGTTGTATTTACACAATTTATCTCCTTCCCTAAGTCAAAGTTGTTTTCTTCTTATGTTGAGCGGCATGGTCCATATCTCAGAATGAAGTCTTTTTTTTCTCTCTGTTTCAACCTCTCATTCGCTTCTCCTTCAGCCAGTCCTTGGTAAGGACACACCTGGTAATTGGACCCAAAGTTGCAGATGACATCAGATGCCCAAGGAGACAACATGACCCTTCCCCAGGGATAATCTAAGCCAACCGTTCCCTCTTCATTTGAATATAAAATATTTCAGAAGTGCAGTGGGCCCACCTGAGAACCAAGATGAGTGTCCGGTATTATCAGTATCACTGTTATCCTCATCATCTTCACGTGTCTCTGAAAAGTTGATCATATTTATGGAGAAAAGGAAAGGGGGAAAGCAGGAGTTTAAATAAAACAATTTGAAAAAAAAGCTTTCTCCCCCCAGCCTAATTTTAGCCTTTAAAGCTAATCTTAGGCAAATTATCAAACAATTCATATTTGATATGCAATATGTGATAAGTGAGTATGGATGATTATCCAGCTCTCTCATATTAATATATACACATACATATATACATACACTTGCATATACATGTGTGTATAAGTATATACATATATATATAATTGTGTGTACATATGTGTGTAATCACATAAATTTTGTTATATACATAAAAAATTTTTTAAACTGCAGGTTGTGGCACCTTAGTGGATAGTAAAATACTTTTGTTGGTCAAGAACTGTGTTTTGAAAATAATTTAATGGAATAGAATGGAGTAGAATAGAACAGAACAGAAAAGAACATCTATCAAAAGGCATCCACCTTAGTAAGGACACCTTTCTTTCCCTCTTTATTAAACATAACATTTATGTGTGTGCTTGGGTCTGCATGAACTGAATTACAGTAGAAATATTTCATTTTGTGGCTCATTGCTAAAAATTTTTGAAAAATGGTGCTGAGGTCATAGTGACAGCAATGATTCACATGTTCCTTTTGTTCTTGTAGGTACTTTATCTTGTATTGCCAAGTGCCAGAGCATTATAATTAGTACATTACTTCCTGGAAATGCATCATACAAGTTAATTGAGATAAATATTTTTATATTTGGTTCCACATGGCATTCACACAAACTATTACTTGGTTAGGTTTTTCTATCTGCTGGTTATTATAGGTTTTTTATCTGCTATTTTAAGCTTTCTTGCAGTAACAAGGCTGAGAATTGGATTGCCATCATCCAATAATGCCAACCAAGGAAAGTCTAGAAGTATAATATTAAACACTGATTTAGGGAGAAAATAACTTGATCCCTATCTCATATGGTTTTGAGTGGTACCATGTGTTAAAGCAGAGATCCTGTATTTTTTATGAACATTACATACATAATCTATTGTCTCCCTGTTGAATAAAAATCCAGCCAGCCAGAAATCTGACACTGCAAAAATATGAGAATTCTCACAGTTCAAGTGTCACAGTGGCTGGATTTTTTTTTTTTTTTTTTTTTTTTTTTTACCATATCGTTTTCCTTTGAATGTATACAAAGGGAGGTCTTATAAAAGCAGTAATGTACCTGACAAGTTGCAAAGTTGTTATGTGTGGTATTTCACCAATTGTTATTAGCTGGTATATATTAACTACATGGAAATGCATTACTTACTGTGTGGGTCTCTGGGTATATAAATTAGTAGTTGCTTGCTAGAACTTTAGAAATAACATAGTGGCAAAAATCCTACCATACTTGCACTTTTTTTCTTTTTGTAAGCAAAATTAAAAAGAGCCTCATATTAGGAAAGTTCTGCTAGTGGGAACAAATTCTAGGACATTCCAGCATTCATGGGAGGCAAACTCAAAATTGAGGGTTTAGATACAAATTTTATTCACATTCATTGCGAAGAATTTGTGACTTGGAATTCAGAAGGGGAGAAATACAATGTTTGTGAATGTGCATTTTCCAAACCTGGCACCTTTTGAAAAATAATTGTTATGGGATTAACATTCCCAAGATTAACATAATCTTGCAATTCAAGGCTCCGTGGTCTGTAATTTACAATCGCTAGTATAACTTTTGTATTCCGTAGTTCGTAAGTAGACCTCTGACTTTTTGAACATTTCTGCCTTTTGGTTTCTGTTCTGTGAATGTAAATATTGATGATGTCTTGTGTATTCTGAGGGGGAGGGCTTACTCCTGTAAAAATCATTCTGCAGGGTTCCAAAGTGCAAGTCTAGAGAGGAACTCTGGCAGCAATTTCAAAAAGAGGCACCTTTTTTGTAAGTATTTACATTTATGCCAAACGTATATTGTGAACTTCATGTGCATATAGTCATTGTTGAGATCAGAGCTCCAGTTTCTTTGTATTAAACATACAAATCCATGTCCGTTCCTTTGACCCTCTTACAATACTATGAGCTAAATATGTGCTGTGGTTCGGTTAAATATGAGGTATGGACACAAAGTATATTTAGGTTGAAATTCTTAAGTGAAGAAAGAGTGTGCCCTTTTCAAATGGAAGACTGTCTATTTTGGTCAAGATCAGTAAATCGGAGAAAACACTTTTCCGACGTTCCCCTTATAGCATAGAATAGATATCAAATTTTTCAGATTTAAGGACCCCAAAATGTTGTAAAATTGTTTTCTTATGTCTGTCAAGGCTTGGAAACAAGGAAAGGTGAGTGAATCAGCATCGCTTGCTAGGATGGGCGTCGTTCTAAGCCCTTTCCCTGCCATACCTCCTTCACTCCTCTGCATTCCTGTAGGCTAGACGCTGGCATGTCCCCACTTTGCAGGTGAGCAAACTAAGTCCCTGTACTTTGCTCATGGTCTCACAGCCATTAAGTAGAGGACCTGAGCTCAACCCAAGGCAGGTTGCCTTCAGAGGCCACACTCTTAGCTATGATGTATTTTTTCTTTAATGAAACGGTTTGATAAAAGAAAGAAAAGGCACAGAGTGATCATTAATGCCATGCTCAAAGTGAAGACAGGTCAGTTCTGTTAATTGACATCCCATACCTCTTCAGACACCTATGAGAATACTATTGGAAAAGGTTTGCCCCAATAGGAAGGTGGAAAAGGGTCAATATGCACCTTACTCACTGTTATGAAAATCCTATTTCAAAAAAAGAAACTAACCTATAATTTTAAAGAAATAAGTACAAATCTAAGTATTCACACAAGACACATGAGCTCTAAATGGTTGAAAACAGACACTGTGGAAAAATGCCTATCGTGACAATATAAATGAGCCTTCATTATATAATTTTTATTCCGTTTAGTGTAAATAATGTGATAATGCTTTACATGCCTTCATCGTTAGTTTCAAGTTATACCTTTGGTGACGGAGAGAATTGATTAGGGACTTGACTGAAATGACTCTAAGTTCACTCAGAATTTTTTTACTTTAAGTTTCTGATAATAAATAAAATCTTTTAAAAAAAAGTTTCTGATATACATCTAGAAAAGGAAATATGGAAATATTTGAGATAGGAGACACATATCCTGTGTTTCATGGAATACCTGAACTTTCCAGAAAGACACCGACGTCAGGCATGTCTAAAAGCCCCCACTACATGCAGCGTCCCTGAATCCCACCTCCTGCCATTGGTGGGAACACATCACGAGCAGTGATTTTTTGGTTTTTGCTGCCATCGGTTTGATCCATCTGCTTCCTTCCTTTCTGGTTATCTTATTTTACATTTTTCTGCCCAACAGTGACCATTTCTCACTCCCCTCAAGGCTCATCTTCTTATCCCTTGTATGATGCTGTCACTTCTGTTTCCAGGTTGCAAACTCAGAGCAAGCAAATGCCTCGTTCTTTCCTCCACATAACAAACAGAACCAGTGAAGGGCTTGTTTGCTTAAAATGTTAAACCAGAAACATGGGCAGACCTTTTTTTGTGAGGTCATCGTAATGGTTAAATGTTTATGCAAAATATAATGAGATACTGTAACTGTAGATTTTCCTTTAAATCAGATAATTTTTGTTATTATTAGGACAGATTTGCAATACTTGCAAAATGTGTTTGGTCCCATTAAATCATACTGTTAAGTATTTGCCATTTCAGTGCCAGACCAGTAGGATGGCTCTCTCTCACTGTTGATTGGTCTCCAACAAGGGAGCTTTGGAGGAGGGTCCTAGTTGCTTAAGATCTTTCAAGTTAGTAAAAATTTCTAAAAGGTTTCATTTATCTGTGTCCCAGTTTATAACTAATGACATCTAGTGGTGGCAGGATTTGAGGCACTCAAATGGCCATCTCCTGGGGCTACAGATCCTGTATAAACTGTAGAGATGTTTTCACACCTCAGGCTAGACATTTATGGACTAATGAGGTCAACCCTCAGCACCACATGGCACAATTGACCCATCATCCGGCCCTCAGTAATTATGGAGGGTGAGGCCCCTGCTGTTCATGCCCTCAGTGGACAGTGGGGGTGTGGGAGCTTCATCGTTTCCTTAGGAGGCATGCCCTTTCCAACAGTCTCATTCATCGAAAGTAGACTTCAGATCATCTGCGTGCATTTGTGGCAATTCATGAGTATGAGGCATTTGTCTCTCCTTGTGATGTTCCCTGGAAGAGTTTCGACATGGGAAGCCAACCCATAATGGCAGCTTCTTTATTAAAATATGTGCAGTGAAAATTATGCTATTTAAGCTGGAGTGTAATTATAGACTAGAAAGATTCTTTGCAGGCTGAATTGAATTGTTGTAGATAAATGTGCATTAACTTAATAGTGTGCAGCTAATTATGAAAAGTAAAGGAGAGGAAGATAGGTGATCAGTTACGCTATGTTTTAGAAATGGTGCTGTCCTAGGCGAACTCTCCCGTTAAGGCACAGGTAACCCGGTGATGAGAATTCTTCTACCATTTGTCTCGGATTTTCAATACCACAATTAAAATAGCCACCAGTAACTAATTAACCCATTTAACTCTATTTGTCTGTGACATTTATTACAGCAGAGAGTTAAATGCAGTGACACTCTGCAGCTTTATGTCCTATTCCAAGCATATTCATGGAATTAATTCTTTATTCTTTATTTATGCTTTTGTGTGCATTTATGATAATTATGAAAATGAGGCAAGGATCAGTCATCCCAGTGTGATTTTCCATGCTCAACTAAAGCTGCATTCTGGGAAATAAATTCTTTTTACTTAGAATTAAAATAAGTTCAAGTGGTAGTCATGTGTCTTTCGTTCCAAAGCTGTCAACTCAAACAGTCTGAGAGAGATGGCCATGATGCTGTGGTTACATGAGGAAAAGTTGGTCATTTAATCCTCTCAGCTACAAATTTCTGAAGTCTATCAGTAAGGCGGGTTTCTTCTGTCCATTCCTCAGTGCTACCTGCACCAGCTAAATGAGAGGTACATCTTATAAACACAGAGAATCCATACAGTGCCGCTGAGTGATTTTTCAATGAATTTCAGAAAATTTTGTGTACCCATGTCTTCTGAGCAGAATGGCTTGATATACCCACTTGAACCACAGAGTTTGGAAAAACAAAGACCCAGCAAAGCCCTAAGAATTAAGAGGTCCTTTACAGAGGGGATGACTGTCCAATAAAAGGAAGGGGCTCATGTTCTGGGATATCACACCTCACTGTTTCTTTTGTGTTTCCAAGAAACTTTAAAAAAAAATCCCTTGAATTCCTTTATTTTTTTTTTTAGCTAGAAAACCAGTGAAAATGTAGAGGTAGGCATCAAGCTTTTTCTGATTCCTTATATTTCTATTTTCTCCCTTTTCTCATGTACATTATGTGGTGGTCTTACACATGGATTGTTTGAGACACTAACAATCAATAACCCTGAATTTTAATTGGAACTTCCTAAATCTTTTCTGACATATCTGTCCTTTAGAACATTTATAGGTGTTTCTTTTTGGACTTAAAAAAATTCTTCTAATATATTGCTACATTTCTTTTGCCAGGGAGGTATTAGCATCAGAAAGTTTCTTAAAGCTCATTATTTAATTGGTACTCTTTTGAGGAAAGCATGAAGTTTTTCTTGCCTGTGAGAAGAGACATTGTTGCCAAATGATTAGAACCTGGTTTCTGCAGATTCGGTGCCAGGTTGGAACTCCAGAACTATCTGGTATTAACTGTGAGACTTTGCACCAGATGTTTAACTTTCAGCCTCAGTTCCCTCAGCTGTGCACTGAGTGAAAACCTCATTATCTTCCTCGAAGGAATACAGCAGCGGTCAGCAAACTATAGCCCCCATGGGCCAAATCTGGCCCACCAACTGCTTTTGTAAATAAAGTTTTATTGGAACATAGCCACACCCATTTTTTACATTTGTTCTAGGGCTGCTTTTGGGCTACAGTGGCAGAGTTGAGTAGTTCCAACAGACACTTACGTAGCCAGAAAAGCCAAAAATATTTATTTTCTGTCACTTAACAGAAAAGGTTTGCTGATCCCTAGATTAGAATGTTAAATTGGTGTGTTTGTATATAAAACACACATGTATATAATACAGGACCTGTATGTGTGTATGCATATACCTATGTAGCATGTATATAAAGGTTTTAGCATAATGATGACACATTGCAAGCATCTAATATCTATTGACAATTTTAAATATTACGATTTTGTTAAATCCAGTTTTACTTCATTGTTAGAAAATTAGTTGTGGAGAAGATATTAGATGAGATAGTGTTAAGCCTTCAAATTAATCACAACTAAGATATTTTTCTTTAAAATATTTTCTAAAGTAAAGACTTTGTTTATAATTTTAAGCAGATGGTGAGTATAAAGATATATATATATGGCACTTTTTTAAATGTATTCGTTTCTTAGAGCTGCCATAAAAAAAATTATCATCAATTTAGTGGCTTAAAACAAATTTATGGGCGCCTGGGTGGCTCAATTGGTTAAGCGACTGCCTTCGGCTCAGGTCATGATCCTGGAGTCCCTGGATCGAGTCCCACATCGGGCTCCCTGCTCGGCGGGGAGTCTGCTTCTCCCTCTGACCCTCCTCCCTCTCATGCTCTCTGTCTCTCATTCTCTCTCTCGCAAATAAATAAAAAATCTTAATAAAAAAAAATTAAAACAAATTTATTTTCTCACAGCTCTTGAGGCTCGCAGGCCAAGAGCAAGGTGGCAGCAGAGCTAGGCTTTCTCCAAAGGCTCTAGGGGAGGATCCTTCTTTGCTGCTTCTTACCTTCTGATTGTTGCAATCCTTGGCATTTCTTGGCTTAAAGACACATCACTCGGGGCGCCTGGGTGGCTCAGTTGGTTGGGCGACTGCCTTCGGCTCAGGTCATGATCCTGGAGTCCCGGGATCGAGTCCCGCATCGGGCTCCCTGCTCGGCGGGGAGTCTGCTTCTCCCTCTGACGCTCCTCCCTCTCATGCTCTCTCTCTCTCATTCTCTGTCTCTCAAGTAAATAAATAAAAAATCTTAAAAAAAAAAAAAAAAAGACACATCACTCTATTTCCTGCCTCTGTGGTCAAGAGAGTGTCTCCCTCTGTCCATCTTCACATGGTCTTCTCTCTCTGTCACTGTCTCTGTGTCCAAATTTCTCTTGTTATAAGACACCAGTCATTGGATTAGAGCTCACCCTCATCCAGTACGACCTCATCATTGTACCACATCTGCAAAGACCTTATTTCCAAATAAGGTCACATTCACAGGTTCCGGGGGTGAAGACATCAGTGTATCTTACCAACACGTCTTGTCAAAAACTATGTTTTGGGAGACCCTAAATATTATAATAGCAAATATTATCAACCCATAATATCAAGCAGCTATCCTTTGAAAAGAAGATACTTCTCCTTCTGTTTTAGAATACATTTAGATCAAAACAAATGACTGAAATAAGTATTTCAGTCAGTCAGTCATTTTAGTGACTGGAACTAAGAGTACAAAGACTGCCCAAAATGCTATGAGCAGCACATTTTTTAAAGGAACACATATGTGTCTTGTTTCAAAGTAAACAGGTTTCAGGTGACAGGCCACCAGAGGGAATGCGATTTCAGGCAGATGGCTAGACAGACCCTGTCCAGGGCAATGGAGACCTTACCCACTCCACCAGGGCCAATCCCGCCACACCTGGGACGCTGTGTCTAGCAGTTGGCGGTCCCTGTAAGAGGCATGTGCACAAACTGGTGTGTTCAGAAGATGGGGCAAAATACAATCCAGCCAGGTGAGGAATCCCTGGTGTTTGATGCAAGTAGCTATGAAGAGTGTGGGCTGGGTGCAAGGACAGAGGCACACAATAATTACAAAGGTCTGAATCCAAGGCTCGTACTGGAAAATACAAAGAAATATTTTAAAAGCAACTCATGATGCCACCATTGATAATAAAGTTGACGTGTTCATTTATTTTCCCAGGCTTTTAAGAGTCTCTCAGTTTTCCTATCCATTCTTTCTCTTTGTTGTCTCTCATCGTGCCCACCCTCCTTTACACACAATGCACTTACACTCACATTGTGATCCTATTTCCTGTAGAGATTTGTATCTCTTTTTTTTCCCACTGAATCTCACTTTATGAATGTCTTTCCATGTTGTTATTCTGTTGTTTAAGCCTAAGTTTTAGTGGCTTTAACTATTCTGCTCTCTAGAACTAGCATTCTGTAACCATTCATTTTGATGGCTCAATTTTAAAGACGAAGTGAGAAATCATAGAAAGAGACTTTCGATATCTTGTAAGGTTTCAGAAGTCAGGGACAGAGCTAGATGGGTTGAGATGCAGATGTGGAGTCAATGTAAAAAGGAACAGGAGAGTCATCCTCAAACAGAAGGGGGCCTGCTGGAAAACACACTCGCCGTTCATGCCCACATATTTAAAATTCTACAGTCTAGGTTCACATATCTGGTGAAGGTTGTACTGCTTGGCCATCAAGGTTTCTCTCTGAAATGTTTGGTTTCTGTAGGAGCCACCAGAAATTCCTTCTGGAGCGTGGCAGGCCGTATGCAAATACATTAAATGACTCTCACAGGAAAGTCTTTTTTCAGGGAACAGGTTTCCTAAAACCTCTGTGGTTGAAAGGAGTAGAGAAGGAATCCCGAAAAGCAGCCTGTGAAGGTCAAGTGCACCTGTGAAACTGGGTGGCTTTCGTAGATGCACTTGATTTAAGTAGCTTACACATGGGATACCTTCTGACACACCCGATTTCTCGGTTAACTTAGGCCTTTGACATAAGACTTCTTATGCTGGGCGCCTGGGTGGCTCAGTCGGTTAAGCGACTGCCTTCGGCTCAGGTCATGATTCTGGAGTCCCGGGATCAAGTCCCGCATCGGACTCCCTGCTCAGCAGGGAGTCTGCTTCTCCCTCTGACCCTCCCCCCTCTCAAGCTCTCTATCTCTGTCTCATTCTCTCCCTCAAATAAATAAAAATCTTAAAAAAAAAAAAAAAGACTTCTTATGCTAAATAGTTGTCTACCATTGCTGGTCTGGGGAGTCACTGAGTTGTTTTACGGTCTGTCATCCTGGTATTTCAACTTCAAGTTGACTTTCAGGAGGGAAAATTGTGGGCCCATTCACTTGCAGATAAAGCTACAAAATCCAGTGGATTCCATACTGCTTTCCCTTTCTTTCCTTTTTACCAATACTAGTTGTGGGCTGGAAAGACCAAAGCCCACAGGAGGCTCCCAGGTTTCTACATCAGCCTCAGGGCCTCAGGAGCCCAGAGGATTCCTTGGTTTGTTCAGCGGGATCCTGAGAAGCTGCTGTAATATCTGAGATGGAAGCCAAATAAAAATGCTAAGTGATTCTGTCCTTGGGAGAGTTCACTGCCTTTTCAGCCCGTGGATTTTATAACTAGGTATTTGTCAGTCTCCATTGCAAATCACCCGGGAGGACACTGGGTAGCTTGCCAGATCCTCAGCACAGTGTCAGCATGAAACAAGCAACAAAGTATTCTGTCAGCAGGTTTTGGTGGAGGGAACTCCCAGAATATAAAGAAGCTCACGCCCACCCCCTTTTCCTACTTTGGGGCAAAACCAAGAGACCTGGCCTGGATACATAAAAGGCCAGGAGAGAATGCACACCCATGACCCTGTTTCTTTCTTCCTTTTTTTAAAAATTTATTTGAGAGAGAGAGAGAGAAAACACGCGCACGTGCATGTGCGCACACGCACACACAAATGGGGGGAGGGGCAGAGGGAGAGGGAGAAGTAGACTCCCCCTTGAGCAGGGGACTTGGGGGAAGGGCTAGATCCCAGGATCTCACGGCCATGACCTTAGCCAACTAAGCCACCCAAGCACCCCCCCCCCATTACCCTGTGTAATGGGTCACTTTGCCTCTATATTTAGAGCCTTCATTTTAAGTAATTTTTAAATTTTTGATCAGAGAGAAGGAAAGCACCTTGAATCCCTTCTGGGCCAAGGTGAAGTGTAAGTACATACATGCACATGCATGATTGTGGCTGTGTGTCATACTGAAAATGTCCACACCTGCCTGCATCAATTTGCATACAAAGCAAGACCCATCTCTCCAAGATGTGTGAGCCAGTGACAATTCAAATATTTAGAGTCCTGGTCTTGGGCTAGTTGTAATTAGAGAAATGTCAGAATTGATTTAATAACCTTTGCACAGATTAATTCTTTGCCTACTAACTCATCCGTTACACTTTTTGGTAACACCAAATATAATGTTACTTCCTTAATGGTCACCAGTAACATAATAATCTTTATTTCTCACCTTTCCTTTTTTCAGATTATTGACTGCCCTCTTTTTACATAAAAATCCAAACTACATGATGTTTCAAAATATTTTTATATTTCAAAAAAATTATTGTATTGATTCTCACAGGGTTTTCACTTGAGATCTTGTGTTTTTTTTAACATTATACATTATAATGTATAATCATTTTATACATTATGGTGGGAACTTGTTATTTAATAGCATCTTATGGACCAGACCTTCCAAAGAGGTCTAACTACCAGGAAGTATCATTTTGTAACTTTTAACCTCTGCTTGAGTGAGTCTGTTTAAAACACATTTGTATTCTTGCTCTGTTTTCTTCTCATTCTGATCTTTGTTTTCTACTCTTTGCTCCTAACTATGGCACTTCAAACGGTAAATATTGGACACGAACACATCTCCTAAGGAAGGGCCATCTCATCTTGCAATGAACCGGCCCAATGTAGCAAAGGGCCAGAGAGCAACACAGATAAGGAAGGTAATATTTGCAGTATCTCTCTTTTAGGGCAATTTCCAAGTGGTTTAAAAGAGTGTTTTGTATTCTTTTATGAGATACTTAGTCAGACATGGCCACAAGAGGACACAGAGGAGAGGCTCAGGAAAACAAAGTTTATTATACTCATGGGTCCGGGGGACAGGAGGCCTAGCATACCATCCGGGGCGGGGGGGGGGGGGGGAGGGGGGGGAAGCGGGGGGGGCGGGGGGGGGGGGGGGGGGGGCATGTGGGAGAAACCAGAGTGGTCAGGAGGCAGAAGATGGAGGGGGGAGCATAGCACTTAGGCCATGGCCTTTGTTAGAAAATGAAATTCAACCAAATAATTCAAAGATTAAATTGGATTTATTAAACAATTCATGAATTGGGTGGCATCCCCCCTAGCAAATAGAAAGGAGCTCCCGGGAGCTGTACAAAATGGAAGGATTGTATAGGCAGAAACAGGGTGCAACAATTGGAAAAAGAAAAGAAAGGATTGTGTCAGGCGAGGTCAGCTTCCCTATAGGGAAGTTCAGGGGTCTCATTAGGTGGATTGCCTCATAGTCCCTTGGAGGAGAGAGAGCACAGATTACCTCATTGGTGCTGACCAGAAATTCCTTTTACCTGTTAAGACTGAATTTCTGGGAGAAGTCAAAGCTAGTTTGGTTAGATACTAAGCCCCAGGTTGGTGACTCCATTTTGGAGCTGTGGGGTTTTTGTAACACCTTTATTGAGGTTTCTGTGAGAAAGTTAAGCAGGACAGGGTGAACAGTTTATAGGATTGGCTTGTTTGAACAATTCCAGTGGGTTCTAAGCCTCTGGCTGCCTGGCACCTGGCCCTGGGATGATGAGGTAGAGGAATGCTGCCTTAAAATTAATATCCTGCAGTAGACAGCCCAGGTAGAGGAGGTATGGCCCTGGACTGGTTGGTTTGCATATCAAAGCCATGCTCCAGTCTCCACCATTTGCTTTCTCAAAGAATGAGCTAGCCCTCCCAGGAAAGAGCACTCTCTCCAACCAGAAAGGTTGTTTGAGATATCAGAGCATCATAATAAACAGAAAAATTTTTAAATATGCTGTACAAGGTGTTTATCCCTTTTAAAATATTAGTGAAAAAGCATCAGAGGTGAGCTCCCTGCTCGGCCCAGAGTCTTAATGCAGATGAGCTAGAACCATTCAGCACTGTCCTGGGGGTTCTTGACAACAGTGTGTCTCAAAATGGTTCTTCAGAGACCTTTTGTTCCTGTCTGGTGGGAAAGAATTTAACAGTCGCTACATCATTTGGACACGTTGCATTCTCGATAGTTTCAAAATTCTTGTTGTGTGGGTGTTATTAATTAGTGTGAATAGTGTCGGTTGAAACAAATGCAGAGGCCTTAAGAACAATGTAAGGAAGCTATTCCTAGAGGCCGTAGTTATCTCTTCCCCTACAACCATCACCTCAAAATGTACTGGCTTCAAACAACAATGAATCATAACATCTCGGTTCTCTGGGTGCGCGGGGCTTGGCTGGGGCATCCTCACTTGGGTGTCCTCACAAGATGTGTAAGAGGTTGGCAGCCATGTAATGGCCTTACGGACCTGGACATTGCAGGGGAGAAACAATAATGTACCCCCTACCCTTCTGAGTTATTGGCTGACACACCCCTCCCACCCCATAATAAAAGAGAGATTAACAAGAGAAAAACAAGTTTATTAACAGGTACCTCATGGGAGATACCCGGGAAAACTAACTCCCCAAGGTGGCCCAAGCCCCAGTCTCACCTACCATCTCCAGCTGAGGACAAGGAGAGATGAGGGGTGGGGGAAGAAGAGCCTGGGAAGCTGTGCGAGGGTACCAGGAAAAGCATGCTAAGCAAGGGAGGAAGGTTTGTGATGCGGATGTAAGTCCCTATCTCCTCTGTTGGCAAATGTCTTGTAATTTAGAATCATCCTCTCTTCCCGGTACAGAGAGGGAGACTTAGAAAGAGAAACTTCCCTTCTAAATGTAAATTTCCTTCACAAAAGGGTAACTTCTACTCTGTTTTCAGAGCTTCTCCTGCGTCTGTTTCCTCAAAAATAATCAGCTCCGATAATCCTTACGCCAAGGAGGCCTGTTTTGGGGTGGCGCGTTCGGCTGCCCCCGGGCCTCTGAGATGGTACCCCCTCACGCAGGCTGTTGGTGCTGGTTGCCAGCTGGAAGCTCAGCTGGGGCAGCTGACCGGGACGCCTACTCCATGTGGCTGAGGCCCAACGGGAACAATCGCAGAGCGAACGTCCCATGAGACTGAGGGAGAAGCTGCAAGGCTTCTGTTAGTTCAGGCCAATCACTTAGGCGGCCGGATTCATGGGGAGGGACTCTGCCTCTTGATGTGAGGAATAGGTGTGAGGACTGGGCAGGGAAGGAGCTAGCAACTTCTTCGACTTCCTGCTCTACCAAATAGAGCCACCATCCAAGAGCTTAGATAGAGAAGGTTCTTAGTTTCTCTTCTTTCTTTCTTTTCTATTACATATATGGATACAGTATGTGTGTATGTATATATATATATATGTAAGTTTGTGTATAAGTGTACAAATACGTATACATGTGTATGTATATGTACATAGATACACACTGAGATTCTCAGAAATTGTCTCCCACGATCGTGGGGTTAACAAGTCTTCAATCTGTAGGACAGGCTAGTGAGCTGGAATCTTAGGCAGGAGCTGATGCTGTAACTCTGAGACCGAACTTCTTTTGGAAAGCTCGCATTTACTCTCAGGGGCTTTCAGCTGCTGGGGTGAGGCCCATTTACGGTTGGAAGGTAATCTCCTTTCCTTAAAGTCAGCTGGATTGTCAGCGTTAACCAGTTAACCACATCTACACAATACCTTCAAGGCAACACCTAGCTTAGTGTTTGATTCAGTAACTGGGTCCTGTCGCCTCACCAAGCTGACATCGAAAACTAACCGTCACAACGTCTATAGAAAGGGCACACTGGTTCATAGAGTGACGATACACGAGGAGTGGGAGAGAGACCCCAGAGTCTTCCCGTTGGCCTGTCTTTTGTATGCAGAGGGAAATCAGAAGCAGAAAAATAATAAATGAAAAGATTATAGAGAATGTACAGAATGTTTGTTTAAATACACCTCGGTCAAAACTTTACAAAATACCAAAAGAGGAATGCTTTTAAATATGATCTAAAATTCTTGGGGTTGTTTTATTATGTTTTTAATTTCCCAAACTTTAGAAGCATGACTGCCCTTTCTCCTGATCATGGTGAAGATGATCGTCCCTCTTGTACCGTCTGTGTATCTCAGATGCGGTGACTTGCTCCAGAGCCGAAAAACAACTTAATGGTTTTTGTAAACTCTTCAATTTAAAAGAAGTGTGTGTGTGTGCGTGTGTGCGTGCACACAAACATGAAAGTGAAAAGAGCAGACAAAGTGAAACTTACCATGACTGGTAAATTTTATTTTATTCCCATAAGGAATTAGTGATTACCAGATTCTCTTGCCTTGGAGGAGGAATTGCAATATGCAAGCCTTTTTTCAGCCTCTTTAAGGTTTTCCTGTGTGACCTTGAATAATTTGCCTCCCCACCTGGTGCCTGAGCATACGCTTGTTGTGCAGTGTTGACAAGTTAATGTTTTAGAGGGGTTTGGGGTGACCAGATGGAAGCCACTGTGTTTCTGGGGAGAACAGAGAGGAGAGCAGGGTGCGAGTCAGCCCCTCCAAATGCCTCACTCTGCCAGCTCTCCAGCCCCTCCACGCCACACGTCTGTCTCCTGCCTAGCCTGTGGACCTTGTTACGATGCAGCATATGCCGGGTTCCCTGATGGGAAGGGTTTTGCGCTGCTCTGATGTCTGGGGTTTATTAGAGAAAAATCTATTAAGCCTGAGGTATGAGGCTGGCTTCCTGCTGTCATGGTGCTCGTGGAAGCAGCTCTGAAAGGATCTGACTTCCAGTGAAATCTAAGTTTGATTGAGACACCAGATCAGTGGAAGAGCATTATTCACCCCAGGAATTTAAGGACTGAAAATGCTACACCAGCTCTATTCCATGGTAGAAAAGCATCTGGCAGGGTAATAGGAGAATGACGAAGATGTTAAAATACATGAGAAGAGTTATTTAGTACAGGGATTCCCAGATACCTCTTCTTGCAAATATGTGCTCAGACTGCAGAGCGACGTGCAAGGAGCCAGCATAAAATAGTCATCCATTCTCCCAACAGTTTTATCGAGCATGAAAAAGGCATGACTTGCTGTAGAAGGCTTGTCAGCGGCAGGCTGCCCTAGGGTGGCTAAGGAACATCTGGAACATTCCGCTCCGCCCACCACCGGGTCGCTTGTTGTCCTCTGTGCCTCATGCCGGGCTGACAGCTCTCAGTCACTTAGGTGCCTGACGCGCGGGTAACAAGAGGAAACCACTCTACACCCTCGCCACTCTTTCCTTCGTGCTCACAATTCTAGACCAGAACTCCCTGGAATCCTATCAAGGAAACCTACTCTGCCTTTTGGCAGCATTATCAGCAGGAAAGGAGTCGCCAGAGGCCCATATAATACGACCAGAGAAGATTTGTTTTCCTGTGATCTTTCTGTGGCACCATCAGAAATAGTCCCCCCGCCAGTAGGTCTCAACGGGGCGGGGGCGTGATTTTGGCCCCTACCACCTGGGGATATTGAGCCATATCTGGAGACATTTTTGTCATCACAACTGGAAGGGGGATGCTATTGGTGTCTCGTTGTTAGAGGCTAGAGGTGTTGCTAAACATCTCAACAATTTGGGGAAAACACCCCTTTTTTCCAACCAAGAATTATCCAAAATGTCCCTAACCCCAAGGCTGAGAGACCCTGCCTTACTTGTGTGTCTTTTCCCTCTTAACTCCACCCTCAGCCTCCCAGATGGAAGCTTCTAGGGCCGTTATCCCCTATGGGAATAATGCTTCATTGACACTCAGTAAATACTCAGTGAACAAATGAGTGAAGGAATGGGGTCAGGGAGGGATGGTAGGCAAGCGAGCAAATAACTGTTAAGTTAGCACTTACATGATATTTGCATAAACAGTATGTGCTTTCTATCACTGTTACTATCTTTGAGATGTTTTTATCCTGGAGTAGTTTCATTTGGTCACTGAGTACCTGACAGTAAATAAGCCAGGGGTGCTAGCCACCAGGAGCATTAAGATGAGTTGAACATGGCATGAGTCCTGCCCCCAGGAGTTTACTTCCCTAGTGGGGAAAACCATCATCAGCCAATTAAACAGATATGTGTAAAATTTCAGTGGGCGTAGTGCTATTCTGCTTGCTTGCCACAAAAGAAGCCTGGGAAATTTCCATCGTGCCAAGAACTAGACAGCGTTTTCTCCAGAGTGCTGTGGCCCACAGATGATATCTTCGGTATCTGTGTTAACGTACCAAGAGCACCTATGGATATGATCAACTACTTTGTCATCGGGAAAGAGCTCACACAGGTCCTAACTCTCAAGCAGGAGAACATTTCCCAGCAGACGGGAAATGAGCATTAGCAATGGACGAAGTGACAGATCCGTGTAGGGACCTACATACAGTGCAGAGGGAGGAGGGAAGAGGCAGGGTCCAGTACGTGGGGGGGGGGGGCATCCTGGAGCACAGTTCCGTGAGGGACAGAGTGCAAGTGGAGAGTTTCTAGAAGGTCAGTGAGACGTTCTAGTTTGCTTTAGAAGCATCGCAGCGGTGGTGGTGTGTAAGATAAACAGGGGGTGATGGTTTCTCCAGCTTGGAGTGAGAGAGCCCATTAGGAAACATCACAGTTTTCACAGCAGAGCTCATGAGTCTGTGGAGCAAGGCTCCAGCAGCGGGACTGCCTTGGAAATTGAGTTTACAGTTCCCGTGTCTGATTGTGTGTGGCACGGTGAGGAGAGAGGGAGGAACTTAAATACCACTCTTCTATTTACAGTGTTATTTTTTTCCCAATAGCTACTGAAGAAGTGGTCCCTTATAAATATTTGTGTTCTCCCAAGATAACAGTGCCTGGCCTTCCTTCCATCACCATCCTTCCAGATTGCGTCACCTTTATGTTCACGATGACTTTATGGACTTTGCATTTCAGAGAAAATGAGACAAGATTGAATATTTCTTTATGTTATAATACGGTGATTTTCGTTCCAAGAGTCTTTCCCCAAAAATACTTGATACCACCATAGCTGCGCAATGAACACACAAAAAAAAGCCAGGATCCAAAGATGCTGCCTTGTCTCACACTTCCCTGCCTGTAGTTCTGGTGGGGTTGTGTGTGAAACCAGCAAATACAAATTCTCCTTCCTGGGAACGATGCTCTGCAGTAGCAGGAGGCCCACCGGTAGCAGAAAGGAGCCTGGGAGTCGTTGCTCAAGCAGTTGGGACGAGGGCACATTCCCTGGAAAGTAAGGTTGCGTTTCATCCCCTCCCCTCATTGCTAATTCAGGCCTCTTTCCCTCTTCCACTTAACCATCAAGGAAATACTAAATCACACAATAGGCAGTAAACTTAAAGTCTCAGATATTGCAGAGACTCAGCACAGAAATAGGTCAAGGCATATTTAGGAGAACTCACAGATGACACATACATAAGAGAGGATGAAGGAAAGGTGTTTAAAATGTATCTGTAAGCCTCTAGCTCTGACGTCATCCAGAATAAAGAATTTATCAAACTCAACAACCAAAAAACAAATAATCCGGTCAAGAAACGGACAGAATACAAACTTTAAAGGACAACAGCAACCCAAGCAACTTGACACGAGTCCGTGAAATGAAGATACTCAGCTTCGTCGGCAGTGTTTCTCACCTCAAGTAATGCCTTCTGCAGTTTCTCTCTGGACTACCAAAATGTGCGTAGTATTTTAACCAATCATAATTATTTTCAAACCTGCAAAGGGGGATGATACCTGCTTTTCCTAACTCAGGAAATATTTTATAGATCTTACACACTTCTTGAAGTTAAAAAAAAAAATAGACCAAATCTGCTTTCTTATTTTTGTATCCACCTGCATAGAATGAATCTGAATGATCTCATAGCTTGAAGAAAAACGCACTTCCCAGGACCTTAGTGGAAGAAAGCCTTCCTTGAGATCTTGCCTCTGAGCACAGTCTACACCTCTGATACTTACTCAGAAGTCAAATACTCCCTGACGAGCACCAGAAAGTTCAAGTGTGCTCAATTCTGTTATGGCAAAGAGGACAGCGTTCTGTGCACTACGTATGATTAAATTCCTCCTTTGTGCCCACACAGATTCTACCTTCCTTAACCATCCCTGAGAACCACAGCCATGGATGGGATGGGCTCTGCTTCGTGCAGCTAGCCCAGGGTATGGACTCAATGAAACCCAAGGTGACCCTCAGGCTTCCTTCCAACAAACTGGGCAAGTCTCTCAAGCTCTCTGAACCTCAATCTCCTCACCTATAGAGATAATCATGGGCCCTGCCTCACAGAGTCATGGGGAAGAAAACTTAACTGACCACCACCGTTTATTGAGCAATGACTAAGGCTTATCACTCTGTATATTAAAGTTGGGTGATGTGTGTAAATTTTAAAAATCCAGTCAAGATTTTAGCTTAGTAGCTTGATACAGGCATTATTTCCCGAATTCATTCAATGGAAGGCATTTTGCTGGTCATCAGGGGGATCTTGATAGGAAATACTAAGTAGTTTCGGGACAAGGTAATATATTACACCAATAAATACAAATGAATATAATATGAAAACACTGAGGATATGGAAAGATAAGTGTTTTATATCAGACCTTGTTTAAAGAAAATATCTGTTTTTAATTCCAACCAGCAGATTTTGATTGGCATAGCAAATCCCTAAGGAAAACACTAAAGTTGGTAGAATAGTACAAATTAGGAAAATGTTTTCTATCTGGAAGATAGAAGGATTTATTGCACTTCGCGCAGCATAAATCTTTATAGACATAAACCTCCAGACGGCCGATTGTATCTGACATCATAGTCATTAATTGAATGAATCCCATGTGACTTGCAAAAGCCAGAGAAATGCAGAACATAACAAGTTTGGAAGGAATTGAGAGGAATGGGCCCCATGTGGGACCAAGTAAAATTTAGAGACCAGGTCATGAAAGAAAAGAAAAGGATTGTGTTTAAGCACTGATCTTTCTCCAGGTAAGACCTTGCCTTTTCTGTTCCACCACCTGACTCTGGGTCCTGGAATCCTTGGAACGAGGTTGCGTGAAGCTATAAATGGACAAAGCATAAGAGAGATGTTTGCTTAAACATAATGTCATTGCTTTACAAAAGTCAGTGGCATAAAATGTCTCTGTGTCTTACTGATAATTTTCAAATGATATGAGTCCTGATTGGAAGAAAGAAAGCCATTGCCATTGGAACATACATAATCGACATGGGGTTGGTCCTAAATTAAATGAACTTTACCTTCTTCTAATGAAAATTCCGAGGGATAGACGTGCATTCTAACTTCTAGTTGTTTATAAAAATAATAATGAAAAATGTTTGGTTAGACAATGCAGCATCTTGGTTAGGAGGATGGGTTTCAAAGTGAAACTTTGTCTAAATTTTAATTCTGGCTCTATCACTTGATTGTCTCTGGGATCTCAGGCAAGTTGCTAGAGCTTTCTGTGCCACAGCTGCTGCATCTATAAAGTAGGGGATCTAATGGTACCACCCCGATCGGAATGGGGTGGGTATGAAGTGGGTAAGGTGCCCAGAGCAGTGGGGGGCACACAGGACTTGCTCAATAAATGGGAGCTCTTGCCATACTGACTTCTACTTGTACAAACAAAAGTCATGTCAGTGCTTATTGTAAAGTCAGGTAAGGAGATATTCTCCCTGATTATTAAATCTGTAATTGTCTCTAGAGGTGGTGGATAAAGTATTATCTCTGTACAATCTCTGATTCCCGCAGGGCAGGTAAATCTCGAGTGCCTGTTACGTTCATCTGAGAACGGTCTTCATGTCACTGAACTCGTTGGCTTTCTGCGGCCCTCGTGTTTCTCACGTGACCTCTTTCTCTGCATTCTAAGTCCGTGGAGCCCAACAAACCCTGGAGAAAAGGCTAGAAGTGGGCATGAAGGAGGTCCCTTAAAATCAAGTTCAAGAAGGAAACCTTAACAGTCATTTCAGACAGTGAAGGGCATGCCGAACATAAGCGTTTTCAGTAATTGTCCTTGCCACCAAAGCGGTATTTTTGTCGTGAGCACCACATCCCATTGTACTTTACTCTTGCTAAGGTAAAAGAGAGAGAGAGAGAGAGAAGGCAAGTTTAATGTTGGTGTCTTCCCCAAATTCTGTTGTAAGCAGTTTTTAAATAGGCAAGGAACCATTAAAGAATGCTGTAATTTAGGCCCTTAAAAGTCCTGAAACAATACATTTCAAAACATTTATAAAAGGAAAAACTGTTACAAAGGAGGAAGAACATTTTCCCAAATGACAAGTGTTTATGTTCACTGAACTTAACTACTATGTCGCTTCACTGAAATTCTGAATTGAAATCTTACAAGATAAAACTTTCGACCATAGCATTGGGAAGGACCATTCATTAACCGCTGTTCCCAAAGCACATTCCAAGGTGGCCCAGGACGACACGGCAAACTCAGAGGGGCTCCTCCCGACAGTTTCAGTTTTCAAGAGAAATAAACTATCTGTTGGATAGTTCTCACCAAGAGAAGCATGAGCTTGAGTTGGTTCAGTTTCAAAATTGAATTGTGTCACCTTGCTTTTGATGATGTTATAACCGTGCAGACCTGGATTTTCAGAGCTTTCTCTCATAAAAAGCAGGTACCGTGTGAAAATCAGCTTTGAGAGGAACTGAAGGCCCCAGTGTCTGATTCCGAGGTTGGGGAAGCTGAGCCGTGCCCCAAAGGTGCTAGCTGGTTAGGACATGGACAGTTCCGAAGTTGTTCGGATTTGGCTACTTAATAAATGGAACTGTTCGGCATTTCCTTTGGCCCGGGGGCACCATGAACAACTTATAGAGGACCCCATGAGCCAGTAAGGTTTGGGAACCTCTACAGTTATAGAAAGTCAGGCTCTGCCCAGTTTCTGTATTCCATCCCTTCCCGCAAAGAAAACATAAATGTGCTCAACAATTAGATATTAAATTAGCATTCTTTAAGATCCAAGTGATTTGTTTCCTTGTGGCTTCAGTTCACAGCTGTGGATAGAACTTAAAACATTGTGCTAGTGAATAAAGAAATGCTTAATGAAGGAACTCATAATTCTTAATTAGTGAAAAAGATAAAAGAAATGTGTGCTTTTATTATTTGCATAAATAAAACTGGACTTATCTGCCACTTGTTGTTTTTTCCAGTAATCACACGTATTCCATCAGCCTTGTCGGCCATCCTGCCCATTTTAAATTATAAAAGTCTATGGCGGGGCGCCTGGGTGGCTCAGTTGGTTAAGCAACTGCCTTCGGCTCAGGTCATGATCCCGGAGTCCCAGGATCGAGTCCCGCATCGGGCTCCCTGCTCAGCGGGGGGTCTGCTTC
>NW_023270865.1:8532683-8549426 GCF_011800145.1 Mirounga leonina | reverse complement strand
GCATCGGGCTCCCTGCTCAGCGGGGGGTCTGCTTCTCCCTCTGCCCTCTTCCCTCTCGTGCTCTCTGTCTCTCATTCTCTCTCTCAAATAAATAAATAAAATCTTTAAAAAAAAAAAAAGTCTATGGCAACAATAGCAGAAAATATCTTTAACCTTGTTGCAAACTATTCAATTAATTTTCTAATTAATCACAGCTGTTCTACTGAGAAGTAGGTAGACACAGAGGTAATAAAAGCCGAGTCTAAGACTTTATCAATGGATAGAAATTAAAGGTAATGGGACACTGTTATCTGGAAATAAATACTGTCTTTTTTTTATGGTGGCACTTTAAAAAGAAGCTTGCTAATGCATTCAGTTGCACAGATATGGAATCTTCTAGGATAATGGTATACAGCTGGCTTGTCCATACCCTTTTACCCGTGATCTGCAGGGACTACCAATAAATATCTGTTGTTGGTTATCTTATTCAAAATGAAGGGTATATTGGTATATATATCCTCTACATTTTATATTTAGAAAATTCCAGGCATGGAATTTGGGGCTTGAATGCTGTCCACATCACAAAACTGATGGAAGCAGCCACCTGTCCGGGCTGATTGGGAGGACTGCTCTTTCCTCACCAATCACAGTTTGAGCCTTGCTTTAGTCTTCCCTCCTAGATCTTTAAGAATCTTGAAGATACTGAGTCACATCCCGGCAGCAGCCAATCCAGAACCAGGCCCTGCCCCCAAAGTGCCTAACACAAGCCCACATGGCTCAGTCGGTTAAGCGTCTGCCTTTGGCTCAGGTCATGATCCCAGGGTCCTAACACCAAGCCCTGAGTCAGGTTCCCTGCTCAGTGGGGAGTCTGCTTTTTTCTCTCCCTCTGCTGCTTCCCCTGCTTGTATGCGCGCTCTCTCTTTCTCTGTCAAATAAATAAAATCTTAAAAAAAAAAAAAAAATCCAGTCACAAAAGTAATGTGAAGTATGGTAAAAGAAAATGCCTGCACATGGAATCCCTTTGCATTTAATGTCTAGTGATGAGAAGTACTTATGAATGGCCACCTGGACACTGCACTTCTCTTTTTCTAGTATTAAGACTGTGCCCAAGTATTCATAGCTTCTTTTTATACTTCCTTTAAGGGCAAATTGAAACAAACCTACCTAGGTGTGTTTGGGTTGTTTTTTGACATAGGCATTAGTGACTAACTGTTTAGAGTTGTCTGCTTTGTTTTTTCCTTCTCTGGCAGCTAAACAGCGACTATACCCAAAAGCTTTCCTCCCATTCCTGATGCATTTCAGTGGCAACAACAACAGAAAAATGCTAAGAGATGTAACCCACAAAGTCATTCATCAGTACTTACATCCTAGTGTCAGAGTTGCTGTCTCTGAGATTTTAAAATAACCAGCCAATTATACAAAAGGAAGGAAGGAAGGAAGAAAGAGGCTTCATGGGGACAAAACAACTGGCTCCTTCTCTTCTCTTCTCACCTGTGGTTCTGGTATCACCTTGACAGAGTTTAACACCACTCTAACCCCAGAATGCCACTTCTCCAGAGGAAGAAAGGAACGTTGATCTCTGACGCCTTCGCTTCCCTTTCTGACACCCTCTGGGTCTCCTGACTGGGTAGCCCCTGGCAGCCAGGAGCTGGCCGGGCACCCACTCTTGGCCTGGGTGTTCTTTTGAGCAGAAACAATTTCACAGAACATCAGCATCCCACAAGACCACTCTGACGATGATGGGTCAAGACAAAATCAAGACCCCTCCACAGTCACATCTGAGCACAGACAAAGCATGAATGCTGTCCACATCACAAAACTGATGGAAACAGCCACCTGTCCGGGCTGATTGGGAGGACTGCTCTTTCCTCACCAATCACAGTTTGAGCCTTACTTTAGTCTTCCCTCCTAGATCTTTAAGAATCTTGAAGATACTGAGTCACATCCCGGCAGCAGCCAATCCAGAACCAGGCCCTGCCCCCAAAGTGCCTAACACAAGCCCAGATTCCATAAGTCTGCTCTAACACCATCTTATTAAAATACCCCGTGGTTCCATGGTGGGGGTTCTTTCTTGTTGTTAAGAGCAATAAGACCCAATTTTGTTCAACCCCAAGTGTGATCCTGATGGTCTTGGTTGGATTGCACTGACATGGCTAACGACATGCTTTTTAAAGGTTACCCTTCCTGGGGCACCTGGCTGGCTCAGTTGGTAGAGGATGTGACTCTTGATCTTGGGACTGAGAGTTTGAGCCCCACAATTGGGTGTAGAGATTATGTAAAACCAATCAATCAATCAATAATAAATACATATTAAAAATTAAAATAAAGCTTACCTTTCTTGAATACCATCCCTTTATATCAACATGACACTATGCTTATCAGGAAATTAATCTATAAGACCATTAGAATAAGTGTTTTCTTCCTTCTTAAATAACATGCGTTCTCTGTTAGGTAATTCTGCCCCCACACTATTGCCCACTACAATCCAGAGGCAAAAATCAAGATTTGAAACTAGAATCTGTGTGCATTGCAGAGCAGACTGATGGAGGAGGTATCTTGGCTAAATGTAACTTTGAATAAGCTTCAAACCTTGATGATTGACCACTAGGTTCCATGCACTAATCTACTTTTGACCTTGGTCAAGTCACCAAATAGTCTGACCTGAGTTTCTGAGTCTACACAATAAGCATGGGAAATGCCAGCTAAAGTCCCCTCCAGCGGTGTCTGGGTGGCTCCGTCAGTTAAGCATCTGCCTTCGGCTCAGGTCATAATCCCAGGGTCCTGGGATAGAGCCCCGTGACAGCGGGGAGTCTGCTTCTCCCTCTGCCTGCCACTCCCCCTGCTTGTGTTCTCTCTCTCTCTGTCAAATAAGTAAATAAAATCTTAAAAAAGTAAAATAAAAATAAAGTTCCCTCCAGTTCTAAAATGTAAAGAAAAGCGAATAAAAATGCATATGTAAAAATTCTAAAAATTAGGGGCGCCTGGGTGGCTCAGTTGGTTAAGCGACTGCCTTCGGCTCAGGTCATGATCCTGGAGTCCTGGGATCCAGTCCCACATCGGGCTCCCTGCTCAGCAGGGAGTCTGCCTCTCCCTCTGACCCTCCCCCCTCTCATGTGCTCTCTCTCTCTCTCTCTTATTCTTGCTCTCTCAAATAAAATCTTTAAAAAGAAAGTTTTAAAAAATTCTAAAAATTATAAGTCATTATTATGATTTTTCATGATAGTATAATTATTTAATAAAGTTAGTTAATAATTATTTCTGCCATCCTTTGGACTGATTTGAATCCAGAACTACCCAAAAGGAAAGAAACCAACTAGATGGGCTTTAAATGCAGCTCTGGCTTTTTTTTTTTTCCTAGGGAGAGGGAGAGGGAGAATCTTAGGCAAGCTCCACACTTGATATCATGACTTGAGCCAAAATCAAGAATTGGATGCTTAACTGACTGAGCCACCCCAGCACCCCAGTTCTGGCATTTTTTGAATAGTATCTTTTATTTGGTATATGATTATTGCTTACTTAGAATCTGTCTTCTCTGCTAAAGTGTAAGCAGTTTGAGGTCAGGACTCAATATTCATATCCCCAGGGCCTAGAACTTTTCTGGGTTCATAAAAAGCCTCCTCAAATACTACTGGAAGGAGAAAATGCATGGGTGCTATTTTCAGACGATTTGTTACTTCATTTTAAAGAATATCTTCAAACATCTTTCTCACTTGGTCCCTCTTCTGGACCAAATTTTTTAGATTCTATTGAGATTTTCTTTAAAGGAAGTATCTCTGTTCAGTGTTATCTGGAATAAATTGAATTGTCATTCTCTGGAGGACCAAAATAAGGTGACAAAGATGAAATTGTATGTGTGAAACATGCTACCAACGTTTGCAGGACAAAAACCAATAGTGGATATCACTAGATACCAACCTAGCAAGCAGCCCTCCAGTATATACGCACAGCTTACGTTCTAAAGACTCCGCAGCAGGTGCCATGGGGCAGTTTCTCTCTTCCGGAAACATGGAACCTAGCATGCAGTCTTTGGAGATGGTGTTCTTGCTATTAGAATGTGTTTACCTGGGGGTGCCTGGGTGGCTCAGTCGTTAAGCGTCTGCCTTCGGCTCCGATCGATCCCCGCGTCGGGCTCCCTGTTCGGCGGGAAGCCTGCTTCTCCCTCTCCCACTCCCCCTGCTTGTGTTCCCTCTCTCACTGTCTCTCCCTCTGTCAAATAAATAAAATCTTTAAAAAAAAAAAAAAAAAAGAATGTTTACCCGTGCAATTACGGCTTTTATCAGAAGTTCAGAAGTTTTCATAAAAAGAATCATTAAAAGCTCTTTAAAAGGATTTTTTTTCACAGAGAACTGTCAGGTGATATCATTACCTCATATTTATAAGAAAGCACACTCCATCCTATAATTTATACACAGTATATTTCTAGGCCATTTTTTATTTTATTTAATATTTAAGTTTCCTTTAATACACACATATAATAAAACTTTTTGAGGGTATTAAGACCTTTGTGACTTTTTCTCAAATTCCTCATCTAATCATGAGGCAAAACCCTGATCTCTGCCGATATTGACAAAGTTAACACTGTTGCTCTAGAATCCTAGAATCATGCAATCCTCACCTGGATCGTGGGCATCAGATCCCTCCCTCTGTTCCCACTGGAGGTTCACAGGTCCAGGTGATTTTTCTAAGAAGCATCACGGACTATTAATTTAAAATGGGTACATAGACATAGAATATAAACATTTTCCATAAAGTCATTATGGCTTACAAGGAAAAGTTTATGGGTACTAATTTGTCCTTCGTTCCCTTGGGCTATTACCACCAAACACAGCCTGTTAGAATTTCCAGGGCAACTAAATGCTTATATGTAGGAAGTTGATTTTTCATTATGGAACATATTTTATTGAAAAAGTCTAGTTGTATTAATAGATAAAAATGGTATTTTGAATTTTATTGATACTGAATAGGTATTACAATGTAATTGATAATATTCTTTGCAATCTAACAGACTTTTAGAATATGGAGGCCCTCAATAGAAGCAGAAATTCACTGGTTCTTAAAATACATGAGATTTAAAATGATAAATAATAGTATAAATTTTTGCTAATCATTTTTCATTGTTTTTCCCCCTTGGTCCTAATCACCTGAACTCTGAGAAAAAGCCCGTTGCTTGGCTAAGATTTATTTAAGGAACACAGGACCTATAATAGCTGGGAAATGAGCAAGTTACTCATGATTTTTTTTTCTTTTTTTAAAGATTTTATTTATTTGAGAGCAAGAATGAGAGACAGCATGAGAGGGAGGAGGGTCAGAGGGAGAAGAAGGCTCCTCGCTGAGCAGGGAGCCCGACGCGGGACTCGATCCTGGGACTCCAGGATCATGACCTGAGCCAAAGGCAGTCGCTTAACCAACTGAGCCACCCAGGCGCCCAAGTTACTCATGATTTTATTGTTTGTGTCTCCACTGCAGTGGCCAGTAGAAAACTTGCAGGTTGAAATTGCTCCTTCTTATTCTGAAATAATACTTGCCAGCGCCCCAACGTGGGTCCTAGCCTGCCCAGTCCACCCTGTTGTCCCCAGGGAGGGCGTGATGGATGAGGCGACAGGAGTCTCCAGTGAACGTGAGCACTGGCGGGAGGAGGGCTGGTCATGGCGATCCACGGGGCGTCTCTTGCCCTCCCACTGTGTACACCACCCATCAGGACCCGCTGCTGGCTTTGTCTCCAGCTTGCATCCAGACTCCCTCCACTGCTCAGCACCATCCCCCTCACCCAGGGTCCCTGCAGGGGCCACCGAACTGTTTGCGGCTCCATCCTGCCCCCTGGAGTCTGTTCTCAACCCTGCAGCCAGAGGGACCTCGTAAACTCCGCAGCATCAAGTTCTAATTTATGTACAAGAAACGCACCGTTTTAGGCCTGCACTTTCTGAGTGTTGACACATGTATAGATCCATGTAACCACTGTCAAAGCGATCCTCTAAAAATGTGAATCAGATCACAACGTTCCGATGATTCCCATGTCTTCAGTGGGGCAGCCAAAGGCCTGCCATGACTGATAAATCCTGTGTAATCCAGGCCTCTACTGCCTCTCTCAGCATTGCCCCGGGACCCCCTCCACTTCACGCACTGGCCTTCCTGCCTCTTGTCTGACACCACGCACATTCCTGCCTCAGGGTCTTGTCACTGTTCTCCCGTTCTGGAACGTTCCTTCCACCTAGCACCTCCTCCAGGTCTGTGTTCCAGGGTCACCTTCTCAGGGAGCTGTTCCACAGCCACAGTATTTACAGTAACAACCTCCCATAGCCTGTGGGTTGTAGCTTGGGCACAAGTGCACGTACGTGTACGGGTAATTGCCTGTGTCTACTTTATTTTCCCCTTACGCTTGTGTTAGTGTCCTGTCATTGCTGTAACAAAACACAACCGACAAGGTGGCTTAAAACAGCAGAAATTAATTCTCTAACAGTTGAGGAAACTGACCAAGTCAAGTCCAGGTGTCAGCAGAGTTGGCTCCTTCCAGAGGCTCTGAAGGAGAAAACGTCCGTGCCTCCTTGCTTCCCGTGGCTGCAGGCAACCCTTGGCACCCCCTGGCTTGTAGCCACATCACTCCAGCCCTTGCCTCTGTCAGCACATTGCTTTCTTCTCCCTGTGTCTTTCTGTGTCCTCTAATGTGTTGTATAAGGACCCTGTCTTTGGATATAGAGCCCATCCTCATCCAGTAAGATCTCACCGTGATACGTAACTATATCCGTAAAGACCATATTTCAAATAACGTTACATTCTGAGGTCCCAAGTGGACATGAATTGTTGAGGGGACACTGTTCAACCCAACACATGCTTAACACTATCTGACAAATAATGTATTTTGCACTTAGTAAATTGCCAATCACTATTAGAAAGTCGTTCCCCAAGGACAGGTACTTTCGCTGTGTTTAGTACTGAATCTCCAACGGCCAGGTGCACGGTGGCTGGTCGGAGAACATTGGCTGGAGGAGTGAGTGGTTTATAGCTGAATCCTTGGACAAAGCAGGAATCCAGTGAGAGGTGAAGGCTGCTCAGCCTTCCAGAAATAAGCCACGGATCAGAGAGGTGGCAGATTCAAATAGATAACCAAGAGATGGTGGTTGATAAGTCAGAGTAAATTGTAGATGAGTTGACCTGATCATCAGCAATCACAGGGAGGACTTCCAGAGGCAGGAGTTGGAGGTGGTGCCTCTTGGGATAATCTGAGCAGCTCCCTCAACCTCCCTGGAGTCTCTCCAGTGGAGTAGTCTCTTGTCAGTTTACAAAGGCCATATCTGCATCTGTTTCCTGCAGCTTCTATCACAAATTAACATAAAGTTAATGATTTACAATAACACACATTGATCCTCTTCCTGTCCTGAAGGCCAGAAGTCTGAAATCAGGTTCCCTGGGCTATAATCAGCCGGTCAGTAAGGCCATGCTGCCTCCAGAGGTTCTAGGGAAAATCCTTGTCCTTGCCTTTTCCTCCTGGAACTGCACTTCCTACATTTCTTGGCTTGTGACCCCTTCCTTCATCTTCAGAGACAGCAACATAGCATCTTATTTCAATGGTATGTTGCCTTCTTAGTCTATGTGAAGTCCATATTGCCAAATAAGGTAACATTCACAGGTTGCAGGGATTAGAACCTGGATACCTTTGGGGCCTTTATTCAGCCTACGACAGTACCCTAACCTGAGACCAGCCACAGATATGGGGACAAGTATAGGGAGTCCCAGATTCTTCCTTCCTGATTTCCCAGTGCAGGAAGTGGTGGGATTTTGCACTTTCACTTAACTAACAGGAATGGCCCCTTCTCTCCCCTATTAATTTCTCTGCTGATGGCAGGGCGACTTGTAAGGCAAGAGTCAAATTTGAAACAAGCAATTATGCTGAACTTATGCTCGTAACAATTGACTTCTCCCTCTTTTTTGTACTTGATTTTTCATTTGTGTTATGGTATCATCATAGATGATTTGTGTGAGTTGCCTCCATAATTTGTGAGAAGAGAGGTTGTAATTAGTCATGCAGATTTTAGATCAAAAGAGGATCGTCCCCAGGAGGGAGGACCTGGCTGGGTGGTCCCTGAGGGCATCTGGTCCCTGTGAGCTGACCACGTCTACAGGCTATACTGTGGCTGCTCCATCCCGAGAAAAGTCGGGAAATCATGGCTGAGTGAATTAATGCTTATGATGTAGTTTGGGGAATTACACGTTCCCAGAATGTGAAGCTTGGAGAGAACCATTTGTTCCTAAAAACTAAAACAATTGAGCTTGTTTTTCAGACAGTCCTAATTCCAATGCTGCTGTTCATATAAAAGCAAAGAGGTGTTGTGTAAATATGATAAACCACATAGGGCAGCTTTTGGTTTGGGCTACAAAATATCCAGGAACGAGGATGAAGACTTCGATGCTTCCATGTGTTTCTCACTGGATAAGATCTTGTTCATCAACAAGAATTAAAATATGTCCGTTTTGGCATACAAATTTCCACCTATCTAATGTTCTTAGGACCACCGGCTCTGCTCCCCCAACCTTATCAATAAGACCAAATTGAGAAAACAAAACAGCTCGCCTCATGGCTCTGGATGCAAAAGTTAAAGCCAATAGGGTCTTTAAAACTTTTGGTTAGAGTTCAAAAGTTTATAAATGGTGGAGATTTTCGTACCTTTAAGTAATGACCAGATGGAAATTAGTGGGACTGCAGTGAAAGTGAGCGATGTCACCCCCCAACACAAAGAATCAAGGTGAGCAGTGTTTCTCTGACATGAAGCTTTGCTAAAAATCAAATCTTGAATTCCCAAAGACTCTGGTTGTCCTGGGGCTCTTTTCAGTGAGGAAGTAAATTTGATAAAATGTTGTGACAGCGTTTCAACCCTCCAGTTTCTGTGCCAGCCTAACGTAGTAACGGATTTCAAACTGGTTGCTGTTTAGCTCTGAATGGAGCACTTGTAATTTTAACAACTCAGATAGTCCATATACGAGTGAGGATTTTGTCACAATATTGTTGGTCTATGTGACAAGTTTTAATGGAGGAAAGGTTGCATTTGCATATTCTCCAGTTCCATTAACATTTCTAAAGTGAAGCCCAGTCACGAACGAGAGAGTTATGCTTTCGCTCGGGTAGAAAATGGTAGAAGGTTCTTATTTCTTGTTCTTCTCTCCTTCGTCTAGTTATATGTAATGCTGGACATTTCTCAAGGGTCCACACTGCGTGCCCGACATTGCTCTAAGGAGTTCATATATATTATTTCTGATCATCCTACCAACACTCTAAGGTTGGAATTATTATCTCATTATGAGAGATGGACTCAATGAACATTTACTCCAAAGAAAGGACATGCCAGCCAGTGGAGATTCAGCAGCAAACCAGACACAGAGGGGAGGAGCCCAAGGCTGTAGAGAGAGTTCATGGTAGAGCAGGATTGGAACCAACTGACTGCATCCATAGAACTTTCGCCCACCAGGGTACTCTGCCTTTGGAGGGGGATAGGGAGCAAAAAAAGAAAAAAAAATCATTTCAAAATGGCACGTTTTTATTAACAATTTTTACTATAGGCTAAAGCAGTGTCTCTCTTTACGCTTACGTTCCTTCAAGTAAGTATCATGTCCAATATCAATAAACACATCAGTAAAATGTTATTTAAAAAAAAAATTAAATGGCATTGTATCAATTTTCAAAATACAGACATATTTCCTTTAGAGCAGTCTTAGGGCAACCATCTCTAGTATATATCCAGCTCTTAATACCTTACCAACCACTTTCATATTTATTATTTCATGTGTCATTTAAGAACATATCCCATGAAATAGGTGGTATTATTTGCTATATTCGATCCATGGAAACCAAGACCAGCAAACACTGGGGGAACTATCCTGTATTTATTTATGGGCTAGAAGGGAGAAAGCCAGATGTTCAAGTTCTAAATCCTTTCCCAATTAATTCTGACACCACATCCTGTGTCCATTCTACTAAAGTAATCAAGGAATGAGAGACTTACAACATGCTTACTCAACACAAGTGATCAGATCCAGTTCATGTTCAGACCAGAGTTTCTCAGCCCTGGCTCTGATGGCAGTCTGGAGACGGATAATTCTTTGTTGGAGAGGGCCGTCCTGTGCATCGTAGGATACTGAGCAGCATTCCTGGCTTCCCTCCGCTGGATGCCAGGAGCACCTTCCAGTTGTGACAACCAAAAATGTTTCCAGGAGTCGCCACATGTCCCCTGTGGACACTGTTTTTTAAACATATTTATTTTTGAGACGTTGCCTAAAAAAAAAATCCCCCGTTTAGACATTATTTCAAGGCAATGACTACAGCAGGCAACATAGTTACTGGGTTAAATTTATCTATTTGAGAGCAGACAGCCAGAGCCTTATTTTGGCTCTACCACTTAAGTTCATACCATCTGTAAGTCAAATTCCCTCCTCTGTAAAATGAAAATAAACCACATAAGGCTACTTAAGGATTAAAGAGTTAAAGTGTGTGAACAGGGAACCATGGCAACTGGCGTTTAGTGCTCTCACATTATTATTTAAGGTGATTTTTCTAGCTGTTCCGTAAGCCGAAACAAATCTAAATTTTCTTAGATTTCTTTTTCACAAGACCGACTACAGACCAGAACCAGAATGTTTGTATTTGAACAAAAGGCCCTTCATGATCTCATCCCAGACTTGCTTTCCAGCCCTGCCTCCACCACCCCCCCTCCTAGGCACCCCCCCCCCCACAGCCTGTTTCTTAGCTAAACCCCAGCCAGACTGAGCACATACCTTTCCCAAATCTGCCAACTCCTCCATGACCCCATGTCTCCACCCATGCTGTTCCTTCATTGGTATTTGTCTTTTCCAGAAGTTCTTTGTCTTGTGAGCCATTCCTTCTCCTTAAGGATTAAGACCTTATGTGAAGAAGACATATCATATACCAAATTCTGGCCCAAATGAGATGGACATTCTATTTCTTTGGGACCTCTAGTTCTTTCTCTGGAGTCTCTCTCCATGGGCAACAAAAAATCCAAACAATCTCATCTAAGTGAAACAAAACCGTTCTGGAAAAAGAGACTTCGATATGAATCATTCCCCAAACTTTAGCTGGGGGGGGGGGGTGCTCCTTTAGCATCTCTCTTGTGAAATCGAGGAGAGCATTTGAAAACATTAGTGTCCCCTTTGATGGTACCCGCTGCTGTGGCTGAGGCTGGGAATGCCATTTAGAAGAAACCAGAAGCAAGGGGCCTGGACGCACCATCCACTCCAGCCCGATTCCTGGAAAGCTGGTTTAGGCTGGGAGACATCACGTCATTTTAAACACTAACTTACGTTGTCTTCAGTCTTACCTGGCTTTTTGACTTCTCTTACCCCCTTTCACTTGGTCTCAGAGTACTACCCGGGACCCCACTTTCATATGATCAGGACACAGCAGCTCCAGGAATTCCTTCACACTGTGGGAAAAATCATTGTCCCCATGGAGCTTACAACAGAGAGAGTATGGGGGGGGGGGATGGAGAAATAAATATAGTCATACAGGTAATGGAAGAGAATTTCAGACAGTCCTAAGTATTGTGGATAAAATAGGGCAGTAGGTAAGATGACTTGAGGGGCCAGACTTGTTTGGCTGGAAGTTTCCAGGAGCTGCCCTCCAAGACATACCAACTGAGACCTAATAGAGACAAGAGAACACCATGCAAAGCCCTGGGAGAGAATCCTCCCCCAAAGTACCAGGATCTTGAGATGGGGACAGAAGTACCATTTTCAATAGGAAGGAAGCAGTTCGGGGAGGTTGGGCGGGTGGCTCAGAAACAGGGAAGAACCCTCTGTGTGGGCCTCCCAAGCCCAGTGGAGGAATTGGCTGTTTTCCTAGGTGCTATGGAAAGCTACTGGAGGGTTTAAGACACAGAGATATAATATTGATGCATAGAAAAGATTGTTCAGATTGGCAGCATGGAGAATGACTGTGTGTGTGTGTGTGTGTCTAGGTGGAGGTGCGTCAAAAGAAGGGAGAACATTCCAGAATGACCAGTTGGCCAAAGAAACGACCTCGGTAGAACAGAGGAAACACTCTCCCTGCCAAGATGCTTTCTTCACTCATTCCTTCATGCCTTCATTCTTTCAAACACATTTATGTAATGTTCATTATGTACTAGGGCTATTGTACGTGCTACTTAGAAAACATGCCAGAAAGTTGTGGCCCTGGCCTCCCAGAACTTACCACAGTGTGGAGAGGGAGGTGGTGATTGGTCACAGTCCAGAACACAAGTGGAGGCGCTCCCACTAGGACCACGTGGGTGGGACTCACAGAGGGCTTTGCTGAAGAAATCACAAGGGACTGGAAGCTCGGCATTCAAGTGAGAGGCCCGCGGGCCAGGACCATTCCAGGTGGCAGGAGCAGAGGTGAGAGAGAGAACTGCCCAGCTGTCAGCCAGTATGGCAGGGAGCCCAGGGAGGCCGTGGGACACAAGGCTGGCAAGGTGGGAGATGGCAGATCCAGCAACGCCCTGCAAGCCATGGGAATATCCTGGTCTTTATGCCAAGGACAGCAGAAACCAGTGAAGGGTTTTAATCAGGGAAGTGGAACAATTAGGTTTGTGTTTGTGCCTATTTAGATATCTTAGGGAGGAAGAAGGGTGGGTGGGAGATGACTGGCTTGGTCAGCCGGCTGAAAGGTGAGGAATAGATCTGGGAAGAGTGGTGGGGTAGAGGGGATGTCTGGGATTCCAGAGGTTTCAAGGGGAGGCTGACAACAGCCTTGCTTCTGACCAAGAGTGAAGAGCTTAGATCCCTCCGGGACTCATGATTCCTTAGAAAGTGCGTCTGTTCTGAGTTTCGGCTCTGTGCGTGCGTCTGTGCCTAGTCCCTAAGACTGTTGCCCTAGAGCTCTTATTCAAAAGACATTATTGATACGTGCCATATAAGCCTAAGAGAGCAGTTACCATCTGGTTAATAAAACAGGCTGAAATGAACTCTTTACTAATCCCTTTCTAATAGCACAGACTCACCTAAATTCATCTTAGCCATCGAGGGTCTATATGACACTGCTAAGCTTAATTTATAGGTATTCTGTAGGTTTTTATTTTATTCGAACAAAGAAGAGAATTTTAGTTGGCTGCTATTACAAGCAGAGGGACTGTGCTCTCTTGATGTTGCAGAGATGGTTTAGAATCATGCAAGAGAAGGAAATTAAACTAAAAAGAAAAAGAGGCTTCCTGTGTTTTGATCCATAACTGTTTTTCACTTTGATCACATAGCCAAAAAAATTCAGTAGTTTGCCTACCATCAGCAGTCACGTATGGATATTTTGTAGCAGAGATATTACTTTACTATATGTCCTTTTGGAGAATATGTGTGGCTGTCTAAAATGTTATGTAAATTTATTAAATACTTAATGCACATCCCATCGAATGCTTTCTCTTTCCAATAAAAACTGAGCCAATTCAAAAGGAGTCCTATTGTAGATTGTCTTCAGAGCCCGTAAAGGGAGTGCTAACACGTTTCAAGGTTTGCTTGACGACCTCTACTAGTTGTGATAAAGGGAAGATAAAGAGAACAGGTTAGAATCTACGAGGACACTTTTAACCTTTGTCTGTTCCTTCTCTGTCCCATTTGTCATGACTCCTCAGATGACAGCACTGACCTGGTATCTACAGGATAGATGCTTTTTGAGTTGTTTCTCCAGGAGTAGAGTGGTTATTATATATGTGCTGCCGAAGCGAGCACTAGAGTGGTTATTATAAAGCCATCTCATTTCTCTTCCACCCTTTCCGTTGGATAAATAGTACCCTTTTGTGACATGTGGGGTCAAGTTTTTAGCTGTGGTTTCAAAGGTTGCTTTTTTATTTCTCTGTTAAAAATTGGTTCCTTGCTACCGGAATGGAATCCGTACAGTTGGCCCTGTTAGCTCCGTGTTCTAGCTGGTTGAGCTGATTGATTTCATAAAACAGCATTCATTTGCATAGTGGTACAATCAGTCTTGTGTTTTAGGATGGACTTAAATGTCTCAGAGCATATTTGTTAAAATTAAATAACCAGCTTCTTGGAGTAGCTCAGATGTGAAAAGGGGAATACAGGAGAAGGCTGTATAATGCAAAAAGCTGATTATTAACATTGTATGAATAAACCTAACTCTTTAGTTTCCTTTTATAACATCTTCTTGTTGCTCTCCTTTTATCCAGAGAGAATCGGTTCGGGAATCTGTTTATTTTTCAAGAAGAGATTATGATAAGAGTAGCAACAGTAGTAATCATAAAAATAATAAAGATGATGCCAAGTGCTATCACAATGTTTTGGATTGGACCCGTCCAGTTATATTTTCTCTGGTCTGATAATTTAGCTAAACGCTGTACCTGAATCAGACCATTGAAACAACATATTAGAAAAACAATGTGACCTTATAAATTCTCCATTTAAGCCCAAATCAAAAAAATATATATATATTAATAAAATCAGGTGACATTTTTTGGTAATCTTCGTAAACATGTAAGTTCAGTTGATACATTTAAGATTATATATATATATGTATATGTTCTACATATGAAATGCATGTGTATACATAGATACACTTCCAAGCCATCTACTTTCTTAAGTCCTTTCCAATGTTTTTCAGTGGATATGTGTGTAAGAAGACCAGAACCATCATTTGTGAAATAGTTTCTCATAAACTCTTGAGTGCATTTTGTAAATGGGTTAACGGTGTGTTAACACTGTGGGAGGATTTCTCTCTCATGTTCTCCTGCCTTCCTCTTGTTCAGAGAATTTGGATGGAGAGACCCAGAACTGCCGGAAGTGATTCAGATGCTCCAACACCAGTTTCCTTCAGTCCAGTCTAATGCTGCAGCCTACTTACAACACCTCTGTTTTGGAGACAATAAAATTAAAGCTGAGGTAAGCACTCCTTGGGTTCTGAAATGCCTGGTGTACAGGTTCATCATCCCTGAGGTCTATGGAGTAGTGTTGAAAGGGGAAAGAAGTAGGAAAACTCAAGCTGTGTTTCCAAAGTTTCGATCCATGTTTAAGACTGAAACGGCACTTTCTCTCTAATTAATTGGCATGCATATGCATACATTCTTCTTTTTTAATATTTAAATACTGAGGAGTAGGTGACCAAAGATTCCCTGCTAGCATTAACCCTAGACTTTTCATGCGATTTGCCTTCCTCCTCCCAATTCCATCTCTGGAGTTATCTCTGCCTCGAAATCTTCAAGAAATACAAAGCATCTTACTTTACAAGATTACTACAATCAACCTATGGTATCTGTCCTTCCTGGAAAACTCACTTAGAGGATGAGAACTTTAGGCAATAAATAAGCTTTGTGCTATAACCAAGAATTTTGGGCCATTTATAAAATTACTAGTGAGTGTCATATGGATATATGTGGTCCATGAAAGAGCATATTGTCTGTGTCCATTATGTAAACAATTGTTAGCGTGCTTTGGTTCTTGGAATGTTTTGTATATACATTTTCCTGCATGATGTTTCTGGAAAAGCACAGTGGTCAGCATAGCTAACTCTGATTTTTTTAGACAAGGGACAAGTGTTTGCATATAAGCTGCTGAGTAATCAAATTTTTAAAAAAGATTTGATAAGCTATAAAGAGTCATCTCTATAGAGTCATGGAAGCAATTTTGGGATGAGTTGAAATTAGTTTAAGAGTGGAAAGAAGAATTTTGGAGATATAATTGCAATTAATTATAGATGTTGCTTGCTTGCATTGGGATGGATATAGCCTAGCTGCTTTTCATCGTTTTTCTGTCTTCCACTTACCACAAAAGTCACATGCCTTTGTGGATTGAACATAGGGCAGTGGTTCTCAGCCAGGTGTGATTTTGCCTCCCAAGAGACAGCTGACAACATCTGGAAATATTTGCGGTTGTCACGGTTGGAGAGGGTTAGGGCTGCTGAGAACACCCTAAAATTCACATGCACAGGGCAGCACCCACAACAAAGAATCATCCAGCCCCAAGGTCAGTGGTGGCAACATTGACATAAAGATAAATATTATTCATCTAAGATACATTTCAAAGGTCAGAAAGTACTATTACAATTATATAAGATGATCTAAAGATAAATTAAAGTTATGTGGCTTCTTTCCCAAATGGAAATTATCTCAGTCCTTCTGTGCCTTTACTAGAAATCAAAACAGCCACTCAAAATACAGGACAGATTTCTGATTAGGGGATTACATACCATCATTTTTGCAAGGTTACAACTTCAAAGGCTTCTTTGAAGGCCAAGGAAGCATTTGATTCCATTGTTAGCATCAGGTTGGATCAGGAGTGTTGTGATACCCCCACAAAAGCGGGAACGTGGTTCTGAAGTCAAGATTGATGACACCATGCATACACCCAGAAAGTATGAAAAATTGGATTACTCACGTAACGAAGCTTGTTGGAATGGTCAGGGTGGCTCCTAAGCAGGACTGAAAATGGCTTGAGAGTAGGAAAGGAAGTCCGCTTGGGTTTTTATGGTGTTATGGTGATCATGGGGTGGAGCCAGGGTGAGGGTTCTCACGTGTGGATAGGGGCTGGCGTGATTGGAACCTCCTGCCAATGCCAAAGGAGGAAGCCTCAAGCTTTCTTATCACCTTGCTCAGATGTGGGCACAGGGGCAGGGGGAGGCTTGAAAGTTGTCAGAAGCCAAACATCTAAACACAGAGCCTGAATCTTTATTATAGAGTCATGTAGTTGGTTAGACAGTGTAGACGTCATGGCCTGGGGCAGTGGGAAGTCACTGGCCCAACCGGCTCTGTCTGCATGATCCTGGGGCAGTGGGAAGTCACTGGTCCA